>NC_137077.1:100165141-100464596 GCF_951640355.1 Cnephaeus nilssonii
TGCTAGAAGGTGATGTAAAGCTTTCTAATGTAAACAAAGGTGTGATGATTAGGAAAAATATTTTTGGAGACCTTTGTCACTATCCAGATTATTTCTTCAGAGATTTAGATGTGGTGCAAGTCAAGTAACGTGCCCCAAATTTACTGATTATTACTAGTAAAGGTGTGATTTGTAGGTTATTCCTTAATATTAGTCTAATAATTAGACCTCATTTTGTTTCTAAATCTAGGATCTTGGACTAGTGTATCACTCAACATTTTATTATCTCTCAAGTCCCAAGATAGGTACTAAAATGAATTACAGGGTTTTTATAATGTGACTAGAGGCCCAGTGCATGATTGAATCATGCACGTGTAGGGTCCCCTACATGCTTTTGCTTTTGATCACGGGGGAGCTGGGTGCCTGTCCGCTGGTGCACCAGGCCTTTCAGAAGCCTCCGCCCTGCCGAAGGCTTCTGAAAGGCCTGGTGTACCAGCGGACAGGCACCCAGCTCCCCCACTTTTGATGGTCCGCGGTGGGACGTGAGCTCGCTGCCCCAGAGGCCCCTTCTGTGCCGCAGCACAGCCATGGCGCAGACGCTAAGCTCGAGCCGCCGCTGGCGAGCGAGTTCAGCGTCCTGCGGGCCCAATCGGCTACCCCGGCCACCCCGAGTCCCGCGCCCCCCCCCCCGCGCCTCCTGGCCAATCGGGGGCATAGCGAAGGTACGGTCAATTTGCATATTTGTCTATTATTAGGTAGGATTTCCACTGAAAAATGCAGTATAACTTATAGCATTAGATATCTAATGTTTTGGTTAAAGAGGGGGTATATGACAATAAAGATCAAATACTATGAGTTAAGTTTAGAATAGTAAGGGAGGTTCTTACTCATTTGAAAACTGTCACCTCTTTATCATAAAGGGAGAAATAGATGAGAAAAATTGTAACAATAATGACATTTCACTTGTAATATTTAGGAGCCTCTAATTTTCTCATACATATTCTTCTTTCTAGGAAAAGCCATTGACGAAATCCCTACAACGTGGAGAAGACCCCCAATTTGATCAAGTATGTGACATATCATATATGTTATATTCTGGTTTATATTTATTTCAAAGTGTACAAAAGGCACGGGCTGGATGACGAGCTTCCTCACAGAGGGTGTAATCTTGGGAGCTGATCCTGCAGCTTGTTTAGAGTTGTGGCTCACAGGAGACAGTCAGTAAATGTCTATTGATTTCAAAGGCAAAGAACTGGAAAGTGTTGGAATAATATAAGTAAGCCCTCAATTGATTGTTTCCTAAATCTATGTATATCAGAATTAAACAAGCTGAGAAAAGATAAAGGAACTTCTATCTAAACTCTTATTTAGATACTTCTGAATAAACGATATAGCAGGTCCTTGAATAACATGGATTCATTCAATGTCATTTCCTTATAATGTTGATGAGATGCTGTAGAAACTTAACCCTTGTTTGTATAAATTATGGTAAAGTTGGCTTTGTTATATGTCATTTTGTTTAAAGTCACAGAACCTATTGATGACATTAAGTGAGGACTCACTGTGCTGTGAAGATCAGATGTCTGCACTAGAGTTTATTCATGTTTTCATCCTGTATTGTCTTGAATGCCTACTATTTGCTTGACACAATGCTAGGCTCTAGTGAGACAAAATCTAGGACAAGTGTTAGTCCTTCAAGAATTCACAATCCTGTGAGAGAGAAACCACCTAAACCATAATTATAAAGCAGTATAATAATTTAGATGCTAATCAAGGAGGTTATACATGAACAAAACAAGACAAAATAAATACAAAGAAAGTTCTTAGAAAATAGATCAGGACTAGTAAAAGAACCTCTGGCAGATTCTGGTTCAGTAAGTTCAGGAAGGCTGTAAGCATGTTAAAGAATGAAGGATAATAGGATATCAGGGAAGTTAGAGATGTGTTTGTGGCACTTCTGAACTTCTGCAGTTAATGATAAAGAGGACACCGTGTTCTCAAAATCCTCACTCAGTGCCAAGGGCAGAGATGAAATACTGCAGAAAGCACCTCAGCCTGATCTAACATAGTGGGGGTTTATTGTCTCATGGAGAACATACAGGGAGTACACTTTCTTCAGGGTGTTAAAACTGCCTTTAATGTGGAATCAAAAGGAAAATTCTCTGGCCCTTACAGTCCAGACTCATTTGAGGACTGACCAAAAATGTAAGGACTGACCATAGAGAGAAAACTTCCATTTTGTATTTTATAAGCTGTTCATGCTCACAAGTTCATGCTCACAGCCAGTCTCAGAAGGCTGCATGGCTGGTGGCACAGCTGGCTGGTTTCCAAAATGCTGCTGAAATGGAGTGGGGGCTCCATTGTCATGGAGCTATCTTCTCTAGTCATGTCATCCTAGGTTGTTGTCACCTGGCAGGTGCTTGGATGGTCAGAGACCCTGGATGAATGTGTGGGGTCCTTATTTTGGAAATGTGGCAAATTGTGACTCTCACTATTCTCTTTAAGAATGTAAATATTTATCATCTGTCTTTCATAATTTTTCACTCTATTTTGCATATTTCATCTCTATCCTGTTAGATCGTCATTGTTTTTTCCTCAAAAAAATATGATGTTATTTTTCCCCAGCTATTTTTTCTTTATTCTCTGGGGAAACAATACTTCTAAGTTTTAACATTGCAGATAATAGCTATCTTAAATGACTTGGCTTAAACACAATCTCTCATTTATTATTCAGCACTGTAGTTCTGTATTTCAGCATTGTGGAAAAGAGATAGCCTTTGGGATTCAACAGACCTGAATTTAAATCCCCACTTTGCCACTTAGTCAGCTGTAATACTTTTGACTCTGTCCTGCCCCAGAGCTACTGAATCAGAATCTGCAGCTTAACAAGATCACTAGGTAACCCAGACACACATTTAAGCCTGAGAAGCACTGATCTGTAACACATCTCTACGTATTCAGGTGGGAGCCAGTAAGATGGTCACTGATAACTTTCAAGTAAGACCCATATGATTATCCCCTCATCATTAAACCATAAATTTATACATGAACAGTGAGAGATGGAGGCAACCTGCAAAGTTTATCCCAGGCCACATGGAAACATAATTAAAGTTGGTCCACCTGTGGATTCATTGACATAAAGTCAACAAAATCATCTTTGAAAGTACCCATACACTGTTTTGACAGCAAACTATAAGAATTGTGGTTCCACTGGCAAGGCCATGGATGTATCAAGCTCTCTAAGTCTTTTCATATTAAAAGTTCCAATTATGTAATTCCCCTTTTCCTGACTGCAAGCAGTAGGATTTTAATCTGGATTGACACAAAGGTCTATATATGGGAAAAGAACATGCTGGTGATACCACGTTGCCTGGTGTTGATGCCATTGCCATGGCTGTAATGGTGGGAATAGTAGTAATTGTAGAAGTCACATTTATTCAGTACTTACTTTAGGATAGGCACTATACTGAGTACATTCTTTGGACAGCATCCAGCTAGTTCCTATTTAGAGAATATTTTTATCAGTTTCTTCCTTTGAAATTTCACTGCTATGAATGATAGTTCTACACTTTCAGTGCCTCCTCTTGGGTGGCCCTGTTTCCTACTCCATTTAACAAGCTCATGATTCATTTTTCACTTGCTAGAAGTAGAAGCAAACTTTAAAAATCATGTAATCTTTGATGATTTACCAAGCCCCTTCTCATGCATTATCTCATCTGACATCACTCAGTACTTCCAACAGCCTCCAGAAGGCCTCATTTTCAACATCATCTCTATATTACACTTAATGACAATGAATCACAAAGAGATTGCCCAGGACTCTATGATGAAAGCCTGAGGGCACCAAGACTGGAATCCTTATGTTCTGACTATGAAGAATGTGATCTCCATGCTGTAACATGCTTATATTTCTAAGACCTAAGTTGGTGAGAATTCTGAGATGGGATCAAAGTGAAGGATTGGAGATCCTGTATCAATTAAGATTAGGTTTGGGTGCAAATGATATATAAAAAAACAGTAGCTCAAACAAGATAGATGTTTTTCTCACGTTCAAGCAGTATAAAAAAACAGTTCAGTATCTATATATTTTTTTGTTTTCCTTTGTAGGCTTACCTGCCCAAGGTCATGTTATGGCCCATTTGTTCTTCTAGAACTCAACCATTCCATTTGGATTTCAGGCAGGAGGAAGGAGAAAGGAAAAAAGAATTAGAAAAAAACCCCAAATAATAACAAAAAAGTAATATCTCAACATTGAACACAACACTTCTGATTATATCCAGTTGGCCAGATCTTGATCACATAGCCACATAAGCTATAAGAAAGATTGGGGGAAATTTTATACTACCTGTCTCTACTAGATATTAGATAGCCCGTTTTTGCCAAAATGCCCAGTAGAGATTACTGTTTTCAGTTCTGTATCTCTGTGGTTCCACTGTGGAACTCTCCTAAATTGGTCAATTTTCCAGTTTAACCTTTTGCACTCGGATGTCGAGTGTGACTCGACACGGTTAGCATTAGAATAAAGGAATCGAGAAAAAAGCAAGTGAGTGCAAAGGGTTAAATTTAAATATGTGTGTGTGTATATACATATATCCTATATAATAAAGAGCTAATATGCAAATGGTTGTCATGCCCTCACGCAGTCACACTGTAAAGGCTCGGACACTCAACACTGGGGAGAGAGGAATTGGGATCAGCCAGGCACAAATGAGCTCACGAGAGAGGAATGGGGACCAGCCAGGCACAATTGAGATCATGAGAGAAGAATGGGGACCAGCCAGGCTGCAGCCCAGGAGAGGGACAAGCCGCACGCCCTGTGGTCCCGGGCACCATTGGCTGGGGCTGTGGCCTGGGAGAGGGACAAGCCACCCACCCCGCAGTCCCAGGCGCCTGCAGCTGCGGCCCGGGCAAAGCCGCCCGTCCATGGTCCCCTGCAGCTGTGACCAGCCTGGTTGAAGCTGGCCGGGGTCCTGGGTGCCTGTGATCAGCCAGAGGAGGGAATCCTTGGTCCTGGGTGTGAGGCAGAGGCGGTTAGGGGAGATCAGGCAGGCAGGCAGGCGAGCAGTTAGGAGCCAGCAGTCCCAGATTTCTAGAGGGAGTCGGACATTCCCTGAGGGGTCCCGGATTGGAGAGGGTGCAGGCCAGGCTGAGGGACCCCCCTCCCCATGCACAAATTTTGTGCACTGGGCCTCTAGTATAGATAGATGATAGATAGATAGATAGATGATAGATAGATATAGATAGATAGATAGATAGATAGATAGATAGATAGATAGATAGATAGAAGGGGGATTAAAGCTTGTTTCCTTAACCTTTAAATTCCTTTTATATTTAATTAACTATTGGTTTAATATTTCTTAAATCAATCTAATTACAATCTAACCCTGTATAGAATAGACCTGGGGAAAAAGCACTATTGTTTCATAAATGACAAGATGTCTAAATAGGATTAACTTTTTAAAGCTCAGTATTTGTGGGAGACAAGTCAACCTAGTGACAGCTTTGCACATGGAGAGCTAGAAATTTGTACCCTTAGTTTTATAATTTTACTGTTTACAAATTTCACGAGTACAAACTTGACACATTCTTACACAGCAACTACTATGCGGCTACCATGTGCCAAGCATTACGGTCCACTTGTAGAAACAAATGTGAAGGAAGCAAGGTGCCTGTTCTGGAGAGACAAAGACACATATAATTGGATAATTATAACCTCAGGCTAGTGAGTCAACTCATGGTGGAAAAACCAAGCAGAGTAAACTGTGCTCTGCACTCGGGAGCCGAGGGAGGACTTCCAGTCTCTGCTAGCAAGGAAGTCTTACTGGTTGTGGGAATTAATAATGGTAGAAGAGATTTCCAACAGCATTTTGAAAATGTATACTATCACTAATTTATTTTAAATGCCTACATTAATGGTCATGGTTTAGAAAGTGAAGTGAATGAAAAATTGTCCTGGTAATAATTCCTTATTTTGGCAAAATAAGGAACTTATTAAGTGTGTCTCTGTTGCCTGACAAGAGCCAGATGACAAGAAAACACTTTCCAAAAGAGGACATAGTTTATCAGGTACCTAAAACAATGGGAGTGTTATATTGTAAATCAGAAGATGCCTTAATCAATAAGCCAAATTTATTTGGAGTCCATTTCATTTCGCTAGCATTAGCGGGCCCAGAGGAAATCTTGCTTCTCAAATTCTGGGGCCCAATATGGTGGAAGTCTTTCCTATATACGGTATATGTTTTTCAGCTCTTTGTTTTCCAAATTTGGAATGAGACTTCCGGGTTTCCTGAGAAAGAAGGCTTGCATGCTGGGAAGGGGCCATGAGACCATATCTCAAGGCCTGACCTGACACCAGCACTGACAACTCTGTCTGGGGCATAGTTTATGGCCTCTCTGGAATGGGGAGTAGTCTTATTTTTCCCTATTATTTAAGCAAGCAAACGTTTACAGAAGCCAGAATATCAGGGTTAAATTTTAAACAGCAGTTTTTACCCAAGATGGAGGTTACTATGCTTCAGGAGCAATAGGATTTGCTGGGTTTTGGTGAGAAGAATAGGGATTTCAGAAAGGAACATTTTGTGCAACGGCCTTGAACAGAATAATGACATTAAATTATTTTGGGGCCTGGACAGCGTGGCTCAGTGGTTACACATCAACTTATGAACCAGGTAGTCACTGTTTGATTCTCGGTCAGGGCACATGCCTAGAGCTATGGGCTCAATCCCCAGGAAGGGGCATGCAGGAGGTAGCCGATCAATGATTCTCAGTCATCATTAATGTTTCTAGCTCTCTCTCCCTCTCCCTTCCTCTCTGAAATCAATAAAAAAATATGAATATTTTTAAGTTATTTAGGGATTGATGAACGGATCAATTTAGTTGGGCAGAGGCATGTATTGTTAAAGGATAACCTTCAGAAAGAGGCAACGTCATGACTCTCATTGAAATATAAAATGAACATGTGCCAAAGATTTTATCTAACTCATTATTAAAGAGAGACATTAAAACCAGTTTAGAAGAGAGCATAAAAAAAAACAGACACTTTAATAAATCAGGAATGTGGAAATGAATGTGCAATCAGAGGCAAATCTGGCTTCTTCCACAGTGGGAGAGGGAAGTCAGTTGAACTTACTGGACAGATATTTTTCTGTCTATAAGCAGAAATTATTTTGCATTGCCATCAGTTATCCACCATACACAGTTTTAAAATAGCTCAAAAGATGCAAAGCCACCCTAGACTCAGAATCAGGTAACCCCTAGAGAGATGTGTGCTAAACAATGTACACTTTTCTACTGAAACACAAAATTTATCTGCAATGTGGGAGAGATAGGGTAGGAAGGGACCAGTTTGTGAGAGACCTTAATGCCAGTGGGTGGAGCCTAATCCCATGCATGCCAGTAACAAAGTAATCATAGTGGGGACTTGATGTCACTCTGGGGAAGCAATATTCATGAACAGAGAGATCCTTGAAGTTTGGAGGCATTTGAGAAGTTTGGGCATTGATAAAGACTTGAAGCTGAAAGGGCCAAAACTAAAATAGACACAGTAGGAACTCTAAAGAAAGAATAATTATAAACAAAATTATATGTGAAGAATCAATATTTGTTGAGAGAAGGAGAAACAAAAAGGAACTGTAGTTTTCATCCCTGATTTGGAGCCATTTCCATTCACTTCAATGAACATGAGGGGGTGAAGCCTCCTAGGATCTGTATACTGTGCTAGGGTCACAAAACAGTCCTGCCCTCGAGGAATTTTCAAGCTCAGGAGGAAAACAGACCTCTAAACAAATAACAGAGGTTTGTAAATGAGATAGCAGAAGTACATGGCAATTGCTGGCGGACTCAGGGGAGTCCTTAATGAAGCTGGGAAAGTGGACAGGTGTGTCACAGAAAGTAATCAAAGGGCAGTGATGTTTTAAGGTATCTGTTATTCAGATGAACAAAATAGGCTGGCTCATGCTAGACCGGAAGAGCTGAGTGGACAAAGAGGCTGACGGTGAGAGGAGCAGAGGGCTGGAAAGTGCCTGGGGTAAAGCTGGAAAGGTAGACGAGAGCCCATCGCTCCGAGGGCCACAGTAGCCACACTGAAGCTTCTGGACTGTTTTCTTTGGATCAGGAGCTCTCCAAGCAGGGGAAGGCTGTGCTTGGGAGAGGTTATGAATCAAGTTTATGTATTCTGGGTTTTCAGTGAGGATAGACTATCTCAGGAGAAATAATGGACTCATTCATTTATATGGTTACTCAGCAAACACTAAAAGATCAGAAAGAGCGTAGAGCAATGGGTGAAGAATTTCACAGGGAAACACAGTTAGAAAGTGGGACCCACAAAAGCATGCGCAGAGAAATGGTGGCCAAAATAATGAGAGAACCCTAAGAAGACAAAGCCCTCCAGGACAGGGGTGGCCTATGAAGACAGTGTGTGCAGGGAGGGACCCTCATGAAAGAACCAGAGGTGAGCAGGCAGGAGCTCATTGAAGTTGGCTTTGAGAAAGCTTTTTGTTATAGTGGCTATTCATTGACTTGTGGAATGCATTTTCAGAGTTGATAGATTAATGTTAAATATTTTAGGAGACTGACTCTTACACTAAGTTTAGTAGCTGACTAGGAAGCAGTCCTGGCACCAGTTTCCTGTTTCTGACCTGTGGAAAGCATCCTGTGAAAGAAGGGCGTGGAGAGCTTCCCATGGTAACTCCAAGTGACTTTCTTCTGTCATCAAAGCTTATAGACGTCCTTTTAAAATATAAAGGCCAAGGCATTTTATTTTGGATTCTCCAATGAAACAACAGCTAACCTAATATGAGTGTGGACTGGGGTAGATGGTGACCAAATGCAGCTCAACTATCAATGATAAACAACACTCTCACCACAATAACCCTTGCCAGAGTGAGAATGTAACCCTCACCTGGTGGAGGATGGACTAATGATGCTTTAGATGAAAATTCTAGCTGTTGAATAAAGTAACAAATGAATATTTATTTTATGTACCTTCCAGCTGCATATGCTTTCTTGCTGATTTTTTTTCCTTTGGGCCTTTTCTCATATCTAATGATGACATAAACATGCAATAAGTTAAATGATACAAACAATTGTATGATACAGGATGTTTTCCTATTTGAAGTATTATCACTCTGATATTGTTTCTTAAAACAGTCTCATACAGTAAGTGGAAGTGATTTGCTCTCCACATAATAAAATATGATTGCTCCCTACAGGAGCTTGTGCTTGAGCAGCCAGAAGTAGAACTCAGATCCTTATTTTCACAGATGAATTTTCACATTGGCATTGCATAATTAACATATGGGAGACAGAAAGTATAGGGGGTGACTAAGACTGGCAGTCTCCTAGCATCCTGAGGAGGAAGGAAGGCATTTCAAAGAAAGCCTGATGAACAGTGCAATTTTCTCAGAACACTTCAAGGGAAATGACTGCACCAAAGCCATTGCCTGGCCACTGGGTGTGTCCTATCTCTTCTTTCATAGGGAGGTGTCAGCAGTATGGCAGGAACAGAAATAAGGTTCAGGGATGAAGAAGTGAGATAGGAAGAGGAAGCATCAACCTGCATATCTGATTTAGAAGTTGACTTGAAGGAAGAATAGCTCTTGGTTGCAGAAGGGTGAGCAGAGTCAAATAAGGGCTGCATGTATTTTACAGAAACCTCTTACACTGAGTGAAATATAGGTGCTTAACGCTGTGCCTTTCTGCCAATGAGTGTGTCCATTCTTCTCTTATACTTTGGCTTAAACATATTTTTCAGGATGGCTGAGGTTCCTGAGAATCTGATGTATAGATGAGTTAGACCTACAATAATTGGTTTTATTTAACTGATTGATTCTGGTTTCAAAGTAGTTACTGTCTCAGTATCTTTTCCCATTTGCTTTGGAATAACTGGTTGTCGGCAGCAAACTTGGGGACCCCAATGTTTTCTACCCTTTCTCCTATGGAGCTAATGTCGGACACGCATTGCTCAGCTACCTCTACAAGAAGCATTTCAAAGTCACTATGTTTTTATCTGCTGGAGCCAGAAAAGTGTGGGAACATAAACTACAAAGTTCTAATAGAGACCCGAAGAGTTTCTGCTTGGATAAAATATAGATTGGTGTTTTTTTATTTTTTATATAATATAACTAAAAGCAACAATTATCTGCTTTGATAAATTCTTTCATCAACTTCTGTCATCCCTTTTGTCATTAACTTAGCCTATGATCTCATCAATGTAAAAATGTTTTATTATCTGTGCTTCAGTTTAAACTAGAGGGGGCCCATCGGGCTGGGCCAGTGTGGGGGAGGAGCTGCGGACGGTTGACCCACCCGACTAATGATGGGGTGTCTGGGGCCGATTGGGGTGTTTGGGGCCTATCGGGGACTGGGCCGGCTGGGGTGGGGTTAACTGGGGCCCGGATCAGGCTGGTTGGCTGCCTCAGTGCGCGTCATAGCCACCGGTCATTCTGGTAGTTCTGGTCTTTCCACTGTTCCAGTCGCTGGGCTTTTATATATATAGATAGATATTTGGAAATGGCAGAAGGAAAAAAAGAAACAGACATTTTTGAAGGTCTGCTATGTGCCCTCTCATTATAGTATCTCTTTTTTTTTTTCTTTTCAATTTTTTTATTAAGGTATTATATGTGTACATATCTTACCATTGCCCCCCCCACACCCCACTCCCATATATGCCCCACCCCCCAGAGTTTTGCATCCATTGGTTATGCTTATATGCATGCATACAAGTCCTTTGATTGATCTCTTATCTCCCCCACCTCTCCCTAACCTTCCCCTTGTAATTTGACAGTCTGTTTGATGCTTTACTGTCTCTGTATCTCATTTAGTCTTCATAAAAACCCAGTGAAGTAAGTATTCTTGAGTCCTGTTTTACAGCTAAAACAGAGCTTCAAAGAAATGGCAACATGCCCACACTCATACAGCCAATACAGGGCAAAGATGAAACTTGAACTCAAGACAAGCTGATCTTCCCAGTACACTCATGCAGTATGAAAATATGGCTTGTGAAGGATCACTCACACATATGGTGTTCTGAGAACATTAAGTCACAGCTATTGGCAATGCAGTGTAACGTATTATTTACTGATGTGATTTGTATAAATTCGAGATAATTCCAAATAATTTACTCAAACATTGTAACTTCTATTGGTATTTTCTTCCAGGTGTTATATGTTTTGTGGCACCTTAGTTTCTTAATATGTTAAATGTGCCATCTATAAACAGGAAACACATGGCAAAATAAATCCATATATTTATAATAGAGCTACTGACCTTTAACACATAGACAGCCAGATATTTCTCCAGCAAATGAGTTTATTTGGGAACAATAAAGAATTGCAGTTTCGGACATGCAGTCTAATGGTGAACCACAAACAAGTCCAGAGAAACCAAGGAGAGGAATGTGTTTTTTTATGGACTTGGGAGGGGCTGTTGTAAACGAAGAATCCATTGAAGGAAACTGAAAGTTACAAGTGTAGGGGCTTCTCATTGGTTCAGTATGGCCGTCTCCTGTAGGCTGAGATGCTAACCTGGTAAGAAGGAATCTTTTCCTCCTGCAGAGGTAGTGATGTGGCCTCACTTCCTGTCAAGATGCTCCTGTTGGTGACACAAAGAGTTCTCTGTTCCAACCTCCTAACTCTTTTTTTTAAATCCTCACCTGAGGATATGTTTGTTTGTTTGTTTTTTCAAATTGATTTTAGAAAGAGAGGAAGGAAGAGAGAGAGAGAGAAAAAGAAAGAGAGAGACATCTATCAGTTGCCTCCCATACATGCCCTGACTGGAGATCAAACCTACAACTTAGGTATATGCTCTGATGGGGAATTGAACCCACAACCGTTTGGTATACCAGACAAGGCTCCAATCAACTGAACTACCTAGCCAGGGCCCAACTCCTTTTTTTTTTTTTTTTTTTTTTTTTTCCAGAGAGAGAGAGAGAGAGAGAGAGAGAGAGAGAGAGAGAGAGAGAAACATCCATGAGGAGAGAGAATCATGGATCGGCTGCCTCCTGCACGCCCCCTACTGGGGATGTGACTGCAACCAAGGTACATGCCCTTGACCGGGAATCGAACCCGGGACCCTTCAGTCCGCAGGCCGACGCTCTACCCACTGAGCCACACCGGCCAGGGCCCAACTCCTTTTTAATTTAGGTTTCTGTTCACTAATTTTCACAGAGCTAAAATAACTTTTTACCATCTTGGGTAATAATAATTTTCCTGGAAAGGAAAGAGATGAAATTCTAGTGTTACAACATCAGTTCTAATGCTACAATTCAGTGAAAATCTATTTAAAATGTATAAGTGAAAAATATAAGCAATTAAGAGTAAAAGCAAGTTAACTGGCATTGTATTCATATTAGTATTACTCAGTGTTTCTTACATTGTTCTTCAGTGAAACAGTATGTCTGTAAAATGGACCAAGATGTTAAAAATCAAATAATGAAGATCTTAATTTTCAAAACAATGTATTTAATGCAAAGATTTTTATAATTTTAAGTTTTTGTAATACATTATTCATACACCTTTGGTGTCTGTCATGACTTGTTGAATGCTATAATCTAGTAATAGCATATGTAATTGAGTTAAAAAAAATGGATTACTTTAATAGATTCTTATTTTGTAGTATTACCTAGAGAGTACCCAGACCCCCAGTGCTTGACCACTTGAACTAGTTTGAGATATTAAACCATCAATGAAGTTACTTTAAAATTTTTCATTAACTGTACAATGCAGGACAAGTCAGCCTTATTATTGTAAAATATAGAATGACTTCACTGAGTAATTAATAAAATATTTTGGGTGAAGTTTCCTTATTTGCATTCAGCAAGTATAATAAATGCTTATGAAAAATTAATGTATTAGCTACAGCATAAAGGACAGTCTTTTTTAGCCTGTTTATACATAAAATGCCAAAATAAACATTAAAGAAACATTTGCAAAGTACATTTTTCATTCCCCCCATACCCTCCCAAAAAAGAAAACACCAGTATGAAATAATTCTGTGATTCTGTACACTTCATCTCCTCAAGCTGCACAGCACCGGGCTCATCTATGGTGGAAGAATATGATCATTTAAATGCAACAGAGCATCTTTGTGAATGGGCCTGCCCCCTTTCAACAGCAGCACAGAGCTAGAATTCATCTCACCATGGGCTCTGCTTCCTGTAAATGAAGGAGTTTGAATAACCAAGAAGGCAGCTAGAGCTTCCTCCCTTCCTGAGAGTTGAGGGCCAGGTCTACCCTTCCTTCCTGAAAGCCTGAACTGAAAAGGGCAGTAACAGAGAAATGGAAAAGCACACACAGCCACCCCATGCTAACCCTTCATCTCTTCTGAGATGGTCTCAGTGTATTTGCCAAGGAAAATGTGCCCAGTAGATATAATACCAAAAATCACTTCAGTATAAATTTTTACCTTTCTTTTTAAATTTTATTAATTTTTTTGGGGGGCCGTAACTTTGGTTAATAAAATTATATAGGTTTCAAGCGTACAATTCTATAATACATCATCTGTATATTGCATTGTGTGTTCGCCACTTAAAGTCAAGTCTCCTTCTATCACCATATATTTGACCCCCTTTATCCTTTTCTAACTCCCCCTCACCCTCCTTTCCCTCTGGTAACCACCATATTGTTGTCTGTCTGTGAGTTTTGTTTGTCTTATTTGTTCATTTGTTGCTTTCAGTTTTATATCCCACATATGAAATACTGCCTTTTGTGACAACATGGATGGATCTTGAGGATATCATGCTAAGCAAAATAAATCAGATGAAAAAAGTCAAGAGGACTTTTTAATGAGTAGACAAAATCATTATAGCTGAGGTTGGAAGGACACTACTGGTGTTCTCAATGGAGAATGTGGGTTAGACCTAAGTGCAGTAGCAGAATTTTGTGTGCCGTACCCATGGAAGTTTAAGAATCAAATGTAGGTTCATATCACCTTTATGAGTCTGTAGTGAATAATGAAACTTGTAATTATCCCACACAAGTATTTTAAATAAACTTTTTATTTTAAAATTATTTTGGATTTATAGAAAAGTCACAAAGATAATACAGACAGTGGTTATATAATTCATACTCAATTTCCCCTATTAACCTCTTAGCATGGTACATTTGTCACAACCAAGAAACCAACATAAGTAAATTATTATTAACTAGACTCCATGCTTTATTTGTATTTCCTGTTTTTCCCTAATATCTCTTTTCTAGTCCAAGATACCATCTATAATACCACATTACATTCAGTCATCATGATTCCTTAAGTCTCATCCAGACTTACACAGTATTTTTTAACTAGAGGCCCGGTGCATGAAATTCATGCATGGGGGGGTGGGGGGTTGGGGGGGTGCAGGCCTAAGCTGGCAGTTGGACATCCGTAGGGCTGCCATGATCTGGGCTTCTGGCTCAGCCGTGCTCCCCCTGTGGTAGGAGCGCACTGACCACCAGGTGGCAGCTCCTGCGTTGAGCGTCTGCCCCCTGGTGGTCAATGTGTGTGTCATAGACCTGTCATTCTGCCACTTGGTCAATTCGTGCACATTGAAAGGGAATTAATTAGAGGAAATATTTTAATATTTCAAAACCTGCTGGAACACCTTGGCTGGCCAAAGCTTCCTACTCTCCAAGCCCAGCTTTTCTCATCTGTTGAATGGGGACATTATTATATGCGAGACCCCAGAGTAATGGGAGAAAGTAATCAGGTTTGATGAGACACCCAGTTTAGCTCTTGGGTACAGACATGGTCAATGATCAATAAATGTTGGGTGCCTTCAATTTTGAGTTTTTAAAATTTGTAAATTCTTGCTCTGGCTGGTTTGGCTCAGGGGATAGAGCACCGGCCCACTGACTGAAGGGTCAGGGGCTCAATTCTGGGTCAAGGGCATGTACCTCAGTTGCAGATTTCCCAGCACGATAAGGGTGCAGCGGAGAGGCAACCAATTGATGTGACACATTGATGTTTCTCTCTCTCTCCCCTGACTCCCTCACTTCCACTCTCTCTGGAAATCATTGGGAAAAAAATATCCTCAGGTGAGGATTTTTTTTTTAATTGTAAATTCTTAAATTTTAAATGTAAATTCTTTTCAATGTAAATTTCTGTCTCAGGACAGAAGGGTCCAGTTGCTATATTGCCTGACAAAATTGGGTCATATCCACTTTACAGAATGTAGACTTTTGTCTCCAGTGGGTGTGAAAAACTTACTCCTGGGATTTAAAGAAGACAGAATCCTTCCCACTAGTAACTCAACAGATCAGTCCCTGATTTCAGAGCCCAGTGGGTACTACTCAGGTGGGGTCTTTATAGGAAACTAGAGGCCCGGTGCACGAAATTCGTGCATGGGGGGAGTGTATCCCTCAGCCCACCCTGCACCATCTCCAATCTGGGACCCCTTGAGGAATGCCCAACTCAATCCAGGACGGCTGGCTCCCAACCGCTCACCTGCCTGCCTGCCTGCCTGATTGCCCCTAACCGCTTCTGCCTGCCAGCCTGATCACCCCCTAACCACTCCCTTGCCAGCCTGATTGACGCCTAACTGCTCCCCTGCCAGCCTGATTGCCCCTAACAGCCCTCCCCTGCTGATCATCCCCAACTGCCCTCCCCTGCAGGCCTGGTTGCCCCTAACTGCCCTCCCTTACCAGCCCGATTGCCCCTAACTGTCCTCCCCTGCTGGCCTGGTCATCCCCAACTGCCCTCCCCTGCCGGCCTGGTCACCCCTAACTGCCCTCGCCTGCTGGCCCGGTCACTCCTAACTCCCCTCCCTTGCCAGCCTGTTTGCCTCTAACTGTCCTCCCCTGCAGGCCTGATTCTCCACCCCCCCAACTGCCCTCCCCTACAGGCCTGGTCCCCTCCAACTGCCCTCCCCTGCAAGCCTGGTTTCCCCTAACTGCCCTCCCCTGCTGACCCAGTCACCCCTAATTGCCCTCTCCTGCCAGCCTTATCACCCCTAACTGTTCTCCCCTTCAGGCCTGGTCACCCCCAACTGCCCTCCCTTGCAGGCCTGGTCCCTCCCAACTGCCCTCCCCTGCTGGCCTGATCACCCACAACTGCCCTCCCCTGCTGGCCATCTTGTGGTGGCCATCTTGTGTCCACATAGGGGCGGTCATCTTTGACCACATGGGGGCGGCCATCTTGTGTGTTGGAGTGATGGTCAATTTGCATATTACCTTTTTATATAGGACTAGAGGCCCAGTGCACTGGGGGGCGGGGGTGGTTTCCCTCAGCCCAGCCTGCACCCTCTCCAATCTGGGACACCTCAGGGGATGTCAGACTGCCAGTTTAGGACCGATCCCTACACCAGCAGTTGGCCATCCCTCTCACAATCCAGACTGCTGGCTCCCAACCGCTCACCTGCCTGCCTGCCTGCCTGATTGCCCCTAACCGCTTCTGCCTGCCAGCCTGATCACCCCTAACCACTCCCGTGCCAGCCTGATCGATGCCTAACTGCTCCCCTGCCAGCCTGATTGCCCCCAACTGCCCTCCCCTGCAGGCATGGTCACCCCAACTGCCCTCCCCTGCAGGCCTGGTCACTCCCAACTGCCCACCACTGCTGGCCTGGTAACCCCCAACTGCCCTCCCCTGCCAGCCCAATCACACCTAACTGCCCTCCCCTGCTGGCCTGATTGCCCACAACCAGTCTTCCCTGCTGGCCATCTTGTGGTGGCCATCTTTGACCACATAGGGGTGGCCATCTTGTGCGAGGATGTGAAAGTCAATTTGCATATTACCTCTTTATTATATAGGATGCTTAGACACTGGTCCCTTGGTCACTCCCAGCACCAGGACCACAGGGAGGCATTACCTCCACCTCTGCTGGCCTAACCAAGTTTTAGCTTGCTCCTCCCCCCACCCACTCCCAGTTCTCCCGCCCCTCTGGATTCACCCAGCCCTAGGCCTTCTCAACACCCTCTCCATTTGCCCTGTGACACCCACCCCCATGTCTGCAGTGCAGCTCATGCACTCAATCCTCCCTTGCACCCCTCCATGCCCCACGTCTCTTCCTCCCCACTGACCCTTTTAAGGTTGCCAGAGAAAACACTGTACACCCTGTTGGATTTGAATTTCAGAAAAATATAATCAATGGCTTTTAAAAGAAGTGTGGCCTGTGCAATATATAGGACGTATTTATACTAAAAAAAAAAACCTTATTGGTTGTTTATCCGAAATGCAAGTTTAACTGGGCCTCTTGTATTTTTATTTGCTAAATCTGGCACCCTACCCCAATCCCAGCACCCTCTCCCACCTCGCACCCCTCCATGCCCCCAACTCGCCTATTTCCGTTCAGTGTCCATCTCAAACAGGTGCCCCGGGCAGCACGCCTCTTCATGAGCCCCCCACCCTCAAGCCCCCTCCAAGTCTGGTGCATAATCCTTGCACCCCTTCTCTGGAACACCCCTCAGCTCTCCAAGCATCCCTCTCCATTCCGCCCCCGAGACTCACGCACCCTGGTCCATGCCTCGCACAACTTTCTCTATGCACCTCCAGGCCCAGAACCCTCCGTGAACAGCATCCTTACATCCCCCGCCACACCCCAAACCCCGCTCCCCAATGCACCAAGTGCTCTGCCCCTGTGGAGTGCTCCCGGGTGCACCTGTGAGTAGTCCACACAGCAGTCCTGCACTGCGCCGCATGCCGCATGCCTGGTCGCAGAAGCAGCACAGGGGCCCGCATGCTGTGCAGGTCGGGTCACGGCCAGGGCAGCAGCGGCCCAGCACCAAGCAGCCCTGCCCCAGCTGGAGTGCCTCAGGCGGCCCTCTCGCCCGGGACACCACGGCCACTGCGGTCAGGGGGAGTGCTAGGGGCAGGATCCGATCTGCTTCATGAGGGGCCATTGCTGAGCTCAGACTGGGGGGCAGACACTGAGGGGGACCAATCCTAGCATCCCGCCCCGTATTGGGGTGGAGGCTCCCCGCCCGACCCCTCCCCTACCTGTCACAGAACTGATATCCACCTCCATTCCTCCCACCCAAACTTTGCACAGCTAGTGGAGGTGAAATATCAAGATAATGGTGAGAATCATTGCAACAACTTTGCAGGGTTCCCCCAGGTTCCAGGGAAATTGAGGTGACTGGAGGACTCCGGGGGAGGCCGCTCACACTGCCTGCTCTCAGCGGCCGCCCCAGGACTGGAGGACTGCAGCGGGGCTGAGAGGAGTGGGCCCTGCCATCTTGTGATGACGGTTAATTTGCACATTACCCTTTTATTAAATAGGATTATTAAAATATAACAGTAAATGCTTTCTGATTTTATTACATATGCAGTAATTAAGACTCAATTAATCCATGTTTAGGGACTCTATTCGGATCCCCTTTTCCCTGTGGGAGGAATCCCTTCATTTCCCAACTCAAAACATTTTAGATTAGTGGTTCTCAACCTTTCTAATGCCGCAACCACAGGTTGAGAACCGCTAGCAGGGTCGCCTAAGACCATTGGAAAACACAGATATTTACATTACGATTCATTAACAGTAGCAAAATTACAGTTATGAAGTAGCAACGAAAATAATTTTATGGTTGGGGTCACCAGAACATGAGGAACTGTATTAAAGGGTTGCGGCATTAGAAAGGTTGAGAACCACTGTTTTAGATGATGGTAACGTTCTTGTTCTGGGGTATTTTTAAATACAGCTGGTAAATTACTCCCTTCACACACCATGATTTGTTTCTTCCAAAAATGTACTGCTGTTCTACCCACAGGAACAACAGGAAAATATGTGGCTATGAAGGAAAGGGGGCTCTTTTCTTAATAATTAGATTTTTTTAAATTTAAAGGCAAAGCTAAGGGTGACTAAGTTCATAAGGCAAGCTGAATGCCATAACTTATTTATTTTTAAATTATATTAACCCATAACCAAAGATCATGGACAATTTTGTGTGGGTACATATAACCATAATTTATAAGAGATAGAACATGAAATAAGGCTGTCAAGATGGAGAATTTAAGGGATACATTAATAATTTTGTTCAATCTTAGAGATTCTTTTAAATGTGACAGTGGAGAGTCCTACTGACATGAAACACGTCAGCTCCCATCATGCTGGTTTCCTGCTTTATAAATGGAAGTTGAACCTAGCCTGCTTAGCTCCAGAAATATTTTAAGTTAACTAAGGTTTTCCATTTCTTATGCCACCTCCACTGCCATGCTCACTGCAAGCCTGTGGCCTCATTTTATTAAGCATGTGTGTGTGTATTCTCCTAACTGCCTTTATTCACACACCCCTTTGGTCCAGCCTACACATTACTACTAGATTAACCTCCACAAACACCATTTTTATGGATGGATTTCCCCATTGAAAAAATATGTAGGGACCTCCCATTTTCTAAAGAAGAAAATTGAAATTTTTCAAACTGGTATTAAATACCTTCTATAATTTTGTTCCAACTTAAAATTTTCAACATTTTTTTCCTCCACTCAGGTATACCAAAGTTGCTTCACCAGACAGATATATATTCTTTCAGTTCACTAAAAATTTTCATTAAATTTATTATTATAATTATTATCAACAAATAATTATTTCGCAACTTCATTACCAGGAGCTTTCTTGCCTTGTGTCTGCTTGGTTTCTTTCTTGACTTTCATCTCAAATTTCTACCCTTTCTAAAAGAGGCCCAGGTAAAATCCTACCTTCATTTCTCCTTAACTCCCAACTGCCCTCTCCCTCTAGTGATATGTCCCTCCTGAGAACTCCTGGTCTAAATGTGCACTATTGATATGCTGATGTGTTTCCTCCTGATCCTGTTTTCTGTATGTGTATACTGATATAGTGTTTATATCAAATTGGGATTACACCAATTAAATTAGTTTTCATTCTTCTTTCACTTAATATATCATGAACATTTTTATGTCAATAAATACTTTTGGAATGTGATTTGTCATGGCTTCATAGATAATCTACATCAAATTCCACATTGTATTAAGGCATTTACATACAGTTGGACATATAGGTTCTCTCCTTTGTTTTCGTTTTTTTAGAAGATATTTTTATTGATTTTAGAGAGGAAAGGAGAGGGAGAGAGAGATAGAAACATCAACAATGAGAAAGAATCATTGATTGGCTGCCTCCTGCATGCCCCCTATGGGAATTGAGCCCATAACCCAGCATGTGCCCTTGACTGGAATTGAACCTGGGACCCTTCAGTCTGCAGGCCGACACTCTATGCACGGAGCCAAATCAACTAGGGCCTTATTTTTTTTCTTTAATAAGTAATTCTACCTTAACATTCTTACTCATCTCACATTATATACTTGAGATAAATTTCTAAAAGTGGGCTTATTGAGGATAGTTTTTACTAGGTTCTTTTTTTTAATTTCTTTACTGATTAAGGTATTACATATGTGTCCTTATTCCCCCATTAGTCCCCCAAACCCCCCCCCCCCCCACACTCATGCCCTCACCCCCCTGTTGTCTGTGTCCATTGGTTAGGCTTATATGCATGCATATAAGTCCTTTGGTTGATCTCTCCCCCTTACCCCTCCCCTCCCCTACCTTCCCTGAAGTTTGATGTTCTGATCGATGTTTCTCTGTCTCTGGATCTGTTTTTGTTCATCAGTTTATGTTGTTCATTATATTCCATAAATGAGTGAGATCATGTGATATTTATCTTTCTCTGCCTGGCTTATTTCACTTAGCATAATGCTTTACTAGGTACTTGATAATTATTTCCAAATTATCTTCCATTTTGATACTTTTTGCCAATTTTTTCTTCAATCAGCAATGTATGAACATATTCATTTTATCTACTGCCTCATCAGCACTAGAGTTTATAATTTGCTTATACTGTCTGTTAATTAGGTCATTAAAACTTATCTTATTACAGTTTTACATATACTTGTTATAAGGCCTTTATCAGATATGTTTTGAAAATATTTTCTCCCCATCTGTGACCTGTCTTTTTCATCACTTTCTTAACAATATCTTTCTAAAAATAGAAGCTTTTAATTTTGATGACTTTCAGTATATCAGATTCCATGGACTTTGCTTTTGGTATCACACCAAAGAAATCCTTGCCTAACCAAAAGTCACAAAGACTTTCTCCTATGTTTTCTTTCAGAAGATTTAGAGTTTTAAGTTTTATACTTGGATCTATGATCCACTTTAAGTTAATTTTTGCATATAATATGAGATATAGATAGAAGTTCATTTTTTGTGATAATTAATAAAAGAGCAGGACTCTTAATTGATGGTGTGTTTAAAGAAGAGGAGAGAAGTTTGCCTTTAATGTAATATGGGTAAATTATTGCTACTGATTTGTATCTGGAGTCTAATTTGGGGCATTTACCAGATTAGTGGATGAATGATTATTGGCAGAAAACCACACATTTTATTACCACTTAGGTTATTTTTTAGGGGAAATAGGTTTGCTTATTTCACCTAAACTGTTAATGTAATTGCATTAATTAATATATTTATTTATAGAACAGTATTTTTGAGGACCTAAGAAGGACATGGCACTGTCCTTATTAAAGGAAGGACTGTGATAAATAAGGAAACTTTGTTGTGACTGTGTCTTGGAGTTATTTGTGAAATAAAAAGTTTCTCAGTTATTGACAGTGCCACCAATCCAGCAATTTTCAACCAGTGTGCTACAAGAATTTTTGAAACATACAATACCTGACTATTTGGTCAGGGGCACTGACCTCTTTTTCCTTAGATTGTCAAATAAAAAAATAACAACAGCCAACACAACAATAGCCATCCAATGTGAACGAATCAAAATTATACCTATTTTTTGTCAGATCGGCAAAAAAAATATATTGTTGGTGTGCCAGAGAATTTTAATAATTAGTTTATGTATGCCCTAAGATGAAAAAACTTGGAAATTGCTGCTTTAATCACCTGCTTTTCTCTATAGGTCATCAGCTCAATGAGCTCCCTTTCTGAGTACTGCCTGCCTTCCATTCTGCGCACATTGTTTGACTGGTATAAAAGGCAAAATGACATTGAGGATGAATCACATGAATACAGACCAAGAACAAGCAATAAATCAAAAAGGTACATTTCTTTTGTGTAAGGATTTTGAGAATTATGGTTTCTTTTTATTTATTTTTCTTTTCTTTTTTCCTTCCTTGCTCCCTCCCTCCCTCCTTGCTTTCCTTCTTTCTTTCATTTTGTTTAAGAAATGTAAATCAAAATGGGAGTTAAGAGGCATCTAGGTATCCCTGCCTCTTCGCACAGATACCTAGCAGGTGCAGGAGCTCCTTATTTGGCAAGTGGCACATTTGGAAAACTAGTCACTGGCAGCTGTCATAGGTTGAAAATTCATTCAGGGCCTTATTTCAACATTGGTGGGGCAAGGTGTAAGGGGCCAAGGTTACCCTCATACCTTTTCTGTGCCCTCTCACCTCCAGTCTACACCTGAAAGCAGAAGGGCTGCTGCCTGCCCTGCATGTCACTGCCGGGATGTTTTAGTTCTTCTTAGAAACCTTGAATGCCCAGTATTCTGTGAAAAGATGCTGGGTTGGATGTTAGCCATAGTCCTGGAGCTGCCACTAATTAGCCATGTGGCTTTGGGCAGCTAACCATCTCTCTGTACCTCAGCCTCTTCATGAGCAAAGTGGGGAAGTCAGATTATAGCATCTCTAATTTATGTTCCAGCAAAGAATTGTGTTTATTTGTTATGTGCATTTGGAAAGTAGAACTTGCTGCTGCATGAGCACTTTGGCAGTCACAAAACTTGAAATTCTCATACTGTCCAATGAATATACATTTCTCCAAATTTTAAGTAAATAAATGTAATTACATATGTTTTAAATAAACCTTCTTTAATACATTTATCTTTTTTATTCTTTATTGATTAAAGTATTACATATGTCTCCTTTTTCCCCCATTGACCTCTCCTTGGCCACTCCCACCACCCCCCACCCCAGCACATGCCCTCACCCCGTTACTGTCTGTGTCCATTGGTTAGGCTTATATGCATGCATACAAGTCCTTTGGTTGATCTCTTACCCCACCCACCCCACCCTCTCCTGCCTTCCCTCTGAGGTTTGATGGTCTGTTCGATGCTTCTCTGTCTCTGGATCTGTTTTTGTTCATCAGTTTATATTGTTCATTATATTCCACAAATGAGTGAGATCATATGATATTTATCTTTCTCCGACTGGCTTATTTCGCTTAGCATAATGCTCTCTATGTCCATCCATGCTGTTGTGAATGGTAAGATTGCCTTCTTTGTTACAGCAGCATAGTATTCCATTGCGTAGATGTACCACAGGTTTTTAATCCACTCATCACTGATGGGCACTTAGGCTGTTTCCAAATTTTAGCTATTGTAAATTGTGCTGCTATGAATATAGGGGTGCATATATCCTTTCTGATTGGTGTTTCTGATTTTTTTGGATATATTCCTAGAAGTGGGATTACTGGGTCAAATGGGAGTTCCATTTTTAATTTTAAGGAAACTGTATACTGTTTTCCACAGTGACTGTACCAGTCTGCATTCCCACCAGCAGTGCACGAGGATTCCTTTTTCTCCGCATCCTCGCCAGCACTTGTCATTTGTTGATTTGTTGATGATAGCCATTCTGACAGGTGTGAGATGGTACCACATATTGTTTTGATTTGCATCTCTTGAATGATCAGTGACTTTGAGCAAGTTTTCATATAATACATTTATCTTTTTAAAAAAGGTTATTTCAAAAGAAACTAGATTGCTCCACATGAATTGGTTATGCATGTTTTTATGTATTTAAAGACAGTGAACTGAAATCACTCAGAAAATCAGATATTAATTACTACTTATAAGTAATTTATCCCCTTCATTTTTCTTGACACTCCTAATATTTTTTTAAATATAGACATCTCTTTTAATAGGAGACTGTAATTTTACCAAATTACAATTCATCCAAACTTGTAATTTCATTTTATAATGTATGTGACTTTATGCAATATTCAATCATTTATCCTTTTGTTTGGGGGAGAAAAATTTTTAAAGAGGGAATTTTTATTGAGATATAATTCTCAAACAGTAAAATTTACCCTCTTAAAGTGTATAATTCTGTGGTTTTGGTACATCCATGAGGTCATGCAACCATCACCACTGTCTAATTCCAGAATATTTTCACTGCCTCATAAAGGAACTCCATACCAATTAGCAATCTGTCTTCATAAATACTTTTTTAATGTATCAAATTTCATAGGTAGAAATTCAATTCTTGTGTCTGAAAATTGAGACTGTGTGGTTATTAAATTAATGGAGTCATTTTATTATATTTCTCACATTACCTGTTAGATTATGAACAGACATTATTAAAACTTTCCTGGGGGTAGAAAGTGGGATGATTTTGTTGAGTTGACTTAAGTGAGTTTTAGTTTTGTTCCTTGGTTTTGTCAGAATTTAGTTACTAAAACTAGATTTTTTATTAATTGATTGCTTTATGGATTGAAAATAATAGGTTTTTTTTATCATATTACTGATTATTTTCAGGAGATCAAAGTAATTTCTGGGATCAAATACAGAATCAGGACAGCAAAATTCAACTCAGTATACTTCATTTGAAAGTTTAAACAAGAGAGTGTGTGTGTGTTTGGGAGAAAGCCAACAGAATCAGGGTCTCCAAAGCATAATGTAGCCAATAATGTGAGTTTCTGTTACTAAAAAAAAGAAAAAGAAAAAAGAAAGAAAGAAAGAAAAGAAGAGCTTTCAGGAGAAGCATGAACAACTGAAAACAGTCAAATGTGACAAGTGTGTATTTGGGTTATGTTTTCTAGGATTAGTATAATATCAACATTTTGACTGCCAAATAAATTTGTCAAATGCCTCTGGCTCCTGGAAGTTAGACCTCAAACAAGCAATAAAGTTGAATTCATTATTGGAAAAGTATATGTCTTACTTTAATTGAAAGCATCATGGGCTTAATAAATAAGACATACTTAAGGGTTTAAAAAATATTTTTCTATCAAGAACTGCTACTTTCTCAAGGTCTTCTGGCCCCTTTTGAAGACTCTGATGAGCCATCCAACACATTTTCTCTCTACTGCGGCTGGCCATCTTAGGGAGTTCTCCTTCCATTTGGTCATCAAGCTTCTTGTTTCCATATTCCATGATACAGTCTCTAGGTTGGATGTGTGAATGCCCTCTTTTTAAATGTATTTCCACATGTTTTCTTCTTTCCCAACTGGCAGTAGCACTTTCTTGTTCTGGTGGGTCTTGAAGGGCTTCCGATAGATGGTTCTGTTCAGTTCACTGCTCCTCCTTCTGGCAGGACTGTTCATAAATGATCCTGAATGAAGGAGTTCTGACCCTGTCACTACATTTCCTCTTGAAAGTCAAAGCTGCAAATTCCCTTGTTAACCCATCCCGTCATCCACCAGCCTTAATTTGACTTGTTGATGGTTACAGAGCTCCTCCAGAAGTTATTTTTTATAGCTTAAATATCATCTTCCTTTCTGCTCATTCCCTCTGAACTAAAGACAAAAGAAATCATATTTAAAATATTCTTGACTTGCTTTGAAAATATTTGCCTGACAAGTCCAAATCCTGCCATTCTTTCTCATTACTTTATTTACTACTAGAGGCCCTGTGTATGGATTTGTGCACATTGAAAGGAAATTAATTAGAAGGTGGCCCTCAGGGTGGGACTGGGAGAGATGAGCCAGACATGCCCTGGAGCCAACCTCCTGCGGTCCCTCCCTGGCTGGCCACACCTGGGGTGGTGTCAGGGCTCGAAGGGTGTCTGCAGAGTGAGCAGGGTCCTTCCAGCAGGTGGGGTCCCTCAGCCTGGCATGCAAGGATCGGGCTGAAACCAGCAGTCCAACATCCCCCAAGGGATCCTGGAGTGCGAGAGGGCACTCTGCAAAGTAGCTGTTGCTGGGCAGTTCCTGTGTTGAGCATCTGCCCCCTGGTGGTCAGTGTGCATCATACCTACTGGCCGGTCGGCCAGTTGGCCAGTTGGCCATTTGCTTAGCTTTTTATACACAGAGTGGCCAGATTATTATGATCTCTGAATGCATAATAATCTGGCCACTCAGTGTATATATTAGAGGCCCGGTGCATGAATTCGTGCATGGGTGGGGTCCAGCCAGCCTGGCCAGGGAGAGGGGACATGGGCGGTTGGCCAGCCTGCCTGCTGGTCCAACTCCTGGTCGAGGGGACAATTTGCATATTAGCCTTTTATTATATAGGATATACACTGAGTGGCCAGATTATTATGCGCTCAGAGATCATAATAATCTGACCACTCAGTGTATATATAGATACAAGTATTGAGCAGTTGTGTGTTTGAGAGAGTAAACTGCTTTATCTTATTTAGTACTCAAGTAAACCTTTATATAATTGCTATTATTATTTCCATTCATAGATAGGGACATTACTGGTAAGTAGAAGAGGCATAATTTTAACCCAGGACTGGTTCATACCAAAGCCAATGCTCTTAGCCACTATTCTTGCTTCTCTGCTGGGGAACTCAGCAATCATTTTATTTTTCTTTCTTTATTCAATCGAAATTAGCCCTCAGTCAGTATGTTAAATGAGCATAAGATGGGGGGGGAGGGTTATGGACTTACATTTCCATCCTTCTGGCAGTGCTAACTTTGCTCCCCAACTTTTGAATGAATTCAAATGACTCCACTTTGCCTCTTTTACCTCTTCTTCCATCTGGTTTTCAGTCTCTCTCTTCCAATACCTTGTCACTTCTTCTTTCCTCCTTTCATAAATATCAAGGCACAAAGGTCAAGAGGAATGGGACAGGGTAAAAAAAAAAAAAAAAGCAATTCTGATTCTTTCTTCACCCCTATAGTTCTGTTCCAATAGGTAACCATGTTATGTCCTTACATTATTTAGTTCCTTTCAAAGATACTTTCACTGTACACCTCTAGTATTGTAACCATGTCTTGTGTTTGTATCCACTTTACAGATGATAGAATTCCTGGGTTGAAACATGCCTTAGAAAAGCTGACAAGATGGGGTTATAGATTCACAAATAACTATTCAAGTTGGCATGGTTGAAAATGTAAAATTTGCGGTCAAATATTCTGATTCAGTGTTTGTCCACTGTACCACACAAGTATTAGGGTTACCTTCAGCAAATACTATATTTACCACTGCAATCTTTTAATACCAAAAATGGCTTGCAGTCCATTGGGATGAGTCCTCAGTTTTTAATGAATTATATCACTCACAGTATCTTCAATGCCAATTAATGTGACTTTTTTAAATTTTACAGTGATGAACAGCAGCGAGATTATTTAATGGAAAGACGGGACCTCGCCATTGATTTTATTTTTTCTTTAGTATTAATAGAAGTTTTAAAACAGGTCAGTAATTTAATGTTACTTTTATATATGATTTATTTATCTGAAAACTACTTAAGTTTTTTAATTATTTTTGAATTTCAAGTACTGGGTGATATGAATTATATTTATTGATTGATAAAGTCCATATACAATTATTGGAAGTGCTCTAATTGACTTGATCTTTAATATTCCCTTCAAATTAAGAGCCATCTCTTTTTTTTTTTTCCAGATTCCTCTTCATCCTGTATTAGACAGTTTAATACATGACGTTATTAACTTGGCTTTCAAGCACTTTAAATACAAAGAAGGGTAAAGTAATTTCTCACTTTAGAATTTTGACAAGGTTGGGTGCTAAAACTAAATCAAGTTTTAGATGACCAGGGACCCCTAATGTGTCTCATTATATCTTATTTAGGTACCTTGGTCCTAACACTGGTAATATGCACATTGTGGCAGACCTGTATGCAGAAGTCATTGGAGTGCTGGCACAAGCTAAGTAAGTAAATGTCAGTCAGAACCCTTTTCCACAAGAACAGGGGTGTCTGTTGACTCATCCCACCCCTCCACCTTACTCTCAGGACGGAGATATGAGTGAGCTTACAGGAAGCTAGGGGTTTTTGGCTGTGTGTGCCCTGTCTCTGAAACTGACTAAAAGCCTCCCCAAGGCAAATACAAGTCTTTTTCCAATTTGTTTGCTCTGTTATTTTTTTTCACTTGACAGTTGGGTCAGATCCTACCAAGAGTTCATGAGTTTCATATGACTGCATCAAATAAAGAAATGGTCTAATCTAATTATTTTTATCTTTGCCAAAATATTCCGAAGAAGTTCATCAGTTTTAAAAGTTTTGTTGTGCTAGCTTCAGCAGAACATATACTAAAATGTTTTGTTTTCTATATTCCACAAGTGGGTGATTACGATATCATTATGAGTGGGAAAATTCCATTCTAGAATGTCCCTTTACTATCGAGCTTACTTAATTCAGCTGAGCTAAAAATGTCCGACACTCTGTCATGGAAACAAGTCAGAGGAAAATTGTCATTGCTATATTTATCTGGCCCCATAACACTACTTAGCAGGCTAGAACAAAGTGGTGTTAGATTATAAGCAATAATATACTTCTTCCAAAAGTGATGTTACACCCTATTTTCCCATCTTCATCTTATTCCACCCTCAGGCAGATCGGGCAAGATCCTGAATGCCTAGTTAGGCAAAATGAGCTATGGACCTAATGGGAACCCAAGGCAAGAAGCCAGCTGAAAGCAACAGTGATGCCCTGATCCTTGTGAAATGCAACCTTCTGAAAGAGATTTTTATCTTTAAAGATGGAATTTCCTAACTTAGTATCATGGAAATACCCAATTTATTATTTTTTTAAATTGAAGTACTTATTCAGCAATCCTACCTAGCCAAAACATAGATAAGAACTCAGGAATAGACCCAAAAAACTCCATGGCATGACTTAATCTGACCCAGTTTATCTGTTTATCTGAACTACCCATTTTTTCTAACACATAAAACATGAGTATTAGATGGAAGAGAGGTAGGTACACTCACACCAGTGAGAACTGAGAAGCTCAAAGACTCACAGCAACAGAGGAAAGAAAACACTGGCTAAAACTTGCATTAGAGTTAAACAGCAGAGTTATCCGGGCCGTTTTGCAGGAGACTACATTGTACTTCATTTAATATAGCCCACTGTAATCATTATGGCTCATCAGTCCGTACGAAGTTTAATATGCCAAAAATAACATTTTGTGTTTTTCTTAGTTTTTGTGAATTATGCATAACAATATCCATTACTTCTTGAATGACCTTTCTTAGCTACTTCAATTTAGGGTTAGTTCTGAATGAATTGAGAACCAATATAATAACTAAACAATACTCTAAAGTTGTAGGAATTGCCATATTTGGTTAGATGTATGATACACCAAGCCAATTTTTCTTGCCAACAGGGGCTTTTTCTATTTTTATGATTTCAACATTTGTCCCAATTCTGCAATAGTAGAGTGTAAGAAATGTAGCTCCAATACTTTGCCATCACAGGAGAAACACTTGGCCAGTGGGTTCTTGTAGTTACGGTCATCACAATCAATGGACAGTTAACCTTTACTGATAGACAGTACAATCTTGAACTGGTATCATACTACGAATTATCACATTACTTTCTTCTCATAAGTGCACCAGGACCATCACTTTATCACTGCCTTAGGAATTAATGCTTTATTTGTTCTTGGGGAAAAGGGGTGTTTGCTTATCAGGTACAGGTGGTTATCTCCTTTAAAATAAACTTGGGTAATGTAACAATTCTAATTTAAAATTTTGTATCTAGTTCCTAATGATAATGCATATGAAATATTTTCTTCATTATAACTTTAGTTTTTAATATTACTTTAGTCTTAACAGAATGACTATTTTTAATCTTAATAGTGATGATGTGCTTAATTATTGTCCTTAAGAGAAAACATTTTTGCTATGAAGTAGATTTCACCTATAGTGTTAACTTTGTCAACGTCAATTAAGTTAAAATTAGGTATTTTAAGGTAGAGAGTTTTTTTTGTTGTTAAAACGTGACATATTCATTTAAATACTGATGATTGCTTCTAAGATTCATAGATTTCAAAACTACTTTCTCCTTATGTGATAAAATCTTAATGTATATATTCTTGCTCTCACTTTTAAAATATGTACTATTCATTTTAAAGCAGAAGTTATTTGTATGTGAATGTCATTTAGCTAATGTTTTTACTAAAGATAATACTAAATACTAAAGGCACAGTCATTGAGGAGAAGTTTATTTTTCCCTGAAATTATCTTAAGGAAAAATTGATTTTAGTACAAATAGATTTTAGGATTATTTTTATGTTAAAATAACATGCTTCTGTCATTTTGGAATTTTTTTATGTAAAAGATAGCCATATTTATTTTCAAATAAGAAATAGGCTTCTAACTACTAGCTCATGAGACTATTGAAATAGTGGGTTACACAAATAACCTGCCTTTTCCTACCTCTCCTTGTTTCAATTACGAAAAAGAAACGGAAAATGTTCCTAGGTATCATGTGGTCTTTAAAACAATATAACCTGTAAGATTAATTACATTTTTAAACTCATATTTCATCATTAATTTTTATAATCTTGATTGAAAGTCATTTTCATGGCTTTCCATGCCATTTCTTCTCCCTACCCTCTCTCCGTCTCTGCCAAAGGACCTCTGCTTGCCCTTCTAGATCCACAGACCCCCTCTGAAATCTCTGATTATCCAGCTGAAAGAGTCTCTCCATTCTCCAATGCCCTCTACCTGCTTTTAAGTATATTATTCACATAACAGACAATGGAAGATATGAGAAAGTGATTTTGCCTGGGGCATTCAACCTCCCTGAAGGATCAGAGAGATCCAGGCAAAGTGCCAGACACATGCTAACACTCCTCATCATCATCATCATTATTATTATTATTATTATTTATTCACAAGGCTCATTGTCAAAAATACATTATTTTATCTTCCCAATTAAACTGTACACTGTTCTAGATAGGGCTACATTTCATAGTTCATGACTGTCATGAACTATGCAGCTGTATTATAGTGGAAATTCCTGGAATTTGGATCAGAAAAACCTGAGTTTCAGTCTTGTCTTTGTCACTTTAGTCTTCCAGATCTGTTTCTTCAGATCTGGAAATGCATTCACTGCCTGACTCAGTGGATTGCTGTGAAGATAAAAAATGTAAGAGTGTATGTAAGGTACAACAAATATACACCATCTTACAAATGTATCTGATTGTTATTCCTGATTCATACCAATACCTTAGAAACTTTAGCACATCAGCTTCACCTATAGGGCTTGTTAAATAGGATGACTGGACTCACCCCCAGAGTTTCTTGTTCTGGAAGTGTGGGGTGGGAGAGAGAATGTGTTTCTCACAAGTTCCCAGGTGATGCTGATCTGGGAACCACCCTTTGAGAACCACTGATCTGGACATACTATAGCTTAAATGCATTTTGCTTAAAAGTCTGGCTCTGCCAGCTATGTGACTTTATTACAAAACCTCTGCCACAGTGTTTCTTCTGTAAAAGGGGCATAATAATAGTATCCACTGGAGTGGTTGTGAGAGTTAAATGAGTCACCCTATGTGAAGTTCACTGAACTTTGCCTAGCATATTGTAAGCTCTGTCTACTTGTGGCTATCATCACCAATTTTATTCTTTTACTCTAAGAAGTAGAAAAGAATGATGACATTGGAGTTTGGAATTTATATTTTCTGCTCCATTCTCTTCTTAAAATCTTTTTTATTGTGAAATATATATATAGCAAACCTAAAGGAAAAAAAATCCACACATTGTTTAGAACAAGACAAACAATTTTAACCAAATGTTACCAAATGAATACCACGTCACTTCCTCTACCCAAGCTGAGAACTAGGAAATTGCCAGCTGTCAGAAGCCCCTTGTACCCAACCTCTCAGTCATACACCCCTGTCGTTGCCTTTTAGTGAAACAGTCTCTGTATTTTACCACCCTCTTAATTTGTCCTAAAATTTCTACTTTGGGGTAATAAGAGTTGCTGTTCCATACTTCTGAGGCTCTACTAGATGGCCTTAACTTCTATCATCATAATTGCCCTCTCCAATCACGCCTTATTAATTGTCCCTTTTAACTTATGCAGAACCTCCGGCTGATGGTCTCAGGAAAACAAAAGCAGTATCATGACTCTTAGAACAATTTCCTGGTGTTTTCTTTTTTTAACTAACTGTGAAACTGTCTATCTCAGAAATAGTTTGGATAACTTCTGTGTTTATAGTCCCTCACCCTCAGGTACTTTGAAAATTTGCTACCACCTTGCATTCTAAGATCTATTCTTTTTTTCATCCTATATAATAATGTTGTAATTAATATTATTTTATTTTCAAACAATACAAATGCCTTAAGTTCCTTGGGGACTGGATCTTTTCTCATATATGTAGTAGAGAACTTACTTATCTTGTAGAGCTGATTTAAATTTTCCCATTACTAGATTTTCTTTTAAACTAAAAATAATTTTCTTTCATAATCATAAACTTAAAACTATAAATAAAACAACAACTTAAAACTTTGGAAGTGGATATGGGCATTTTCCTGGGCATTATTCCCTGTCGCTGTCAGAGCTAGCAAGCCTGACATGCTATTGCTCATATGCTCACCATTGATGCTTCAGACCCTGGGGTTCTGCAAGTGTGTTGGAAATTGCTAAGCCTGAAGAAATGGAGCTCGGTTTAAGAGCTGTACTACTTTGAGAAAATCTATATAACCTTGGATCTTACATCTATCCTGAAGGAGATGTTGAGTATTTACAGAATAACAAGGGAGAAGATGGGACTCTACCAAATCCCCAATACCAACTCCTTTCAAAATTGCAGCCACTGTACTTTGATTTGAAGGACCCCCATCCCTGTTCCCTGTCACCCTGAGATGCTGGTGGCCTCCATTACAGTCGCTTTCCTACCCATTATTTGATAAATCACTCATATTCTCTTCTTAGATTCCATGCTGTGAAGAAGAAATTTATGGCCGAGCTCAAAGAATTACGGCACAAGGAGCAGAGCCCATATGTTGTTCAAAGCATCATCAGCTTGATAATGGGAATGAAATTCTTTCGGATTAAGATGTACCCAGTGGAGGACTTTGAGGCCTCTCTTCAGTTTATGCAGGTAATATCTTCAGCAGAAAGACCAAGGGCTATCAGTCTGAGTGACTCCCTTCCTCAAAGTAACTCACCTGGAATGTGAAAACCCAGTCACTTGTCAAGGTTGAAAAAAAAATTCCTACTTTTTCCTTAATAATTCAGAAAGGGTTTTGTAACCAAATAATAGAGTTGCAGGCACATAATTTTATTTTTAAACTTCACATCACCTTTGGAGCAAGGTGTCCAGAGGAATGTCATATTTATTAACCTTTTCTCTCTCTTTCTCTCTCTCTCTCTCTCTCTCTCTCTCTCTCTCTCTCTCTCTTACTCCCATTGGCTACATATTGTTCTGTAAATAAAATATAGCTTATTTTTTACGTTTTAGTGTTAATAGCATTAGTTGGCTATGCTAATTCATAGGCATCAGAACTTTAAATAATGAAGAGATCTTTTTATTCATACTATCAGAAGGAATTTAGAAAATTAACCAAACCATACAGGTTTAGGTGTCAGTTACACAGTGTTTACTATTATGTGCTAACAAAGGGATTGTTGCTAATGAGGATTCCACAGAATATACAGCTATTAAGTTTACAAAACTTTAGTATCTGAAGGGATATTTTTAATGCTGCTCTGAATCAGACTTAGTGAAATCTTAATAAAGAGCTAAGATATAGGGGCTATGAATATAACCTGTACCACTTCATATCCATTAAACCAGCTAGAATAAAAAAGACAATGTTGCCCAGCTGATGTGGCTCAGTGGTTGAGCATCGACCTATGAACCAAGAGGTCATGGTTGGATTCCTAGTTAGAGTACATGGCGGGCTCGATCCCCAATGTGAGGTGTGCAAGAGGCAGCCAATCAATGATTCTCTCTCAGCATTGATGTTTCTATCTCTCTCCCTTTTTATTCATCTCTGAAATCAATAAAGAATATATTTTTTAAAAAGACAGTATTAGCAAGAAGATATAGAGAAATTGGGACCCTCGTACACTGCTGGTGGCAGTACCTTCGGAAAACATTTTGAAAGCTCCTCACATGGTTAAGTCTATAATTACTATATGATCCAGCAATTCCACTTCTAGGTGTATACCCAAAGAAATGAAAATATATGTGCACACAAAAACATGAATGCAAAAAAATGTTCATTGAAGCACTATACGTAACAGCAAAAAAATAGATACAACCCAAATGTTTATCAATTGATGAATGAATAAATTTAATGGGGTCTACAATATTATTTGGCCATAAAAAGGAATGAAGTACTGATATGTGCTACAATTCAAATGAACCTTGAACATAGTATGGTAACTGAAAGAAATTGGACACAAAAGGCTACATATATGATTCCATTTATAGAAAATATCCATAATAGGCAAATCTATAGAGACAGAAAGTATAGGGCTGGAGGAAGGGAATGTGAGTAGGGAGATTGGGGATGACTGATAAGGAGGGCAAAGTTTCTTTGGAGGATAATAAAAAGTTTCTAAGTTTGAGTATGGTGATAGTTTTGTAACCAGACAATCAATGGGTCCGTGCTGCCTGTCACTACTTGAGCCAATTAAGCAGAGATAGGGTTGAATCATATATGAGCATTTATTCCAATACTGCAGGCAGTGTGGGAGAGCAGCAAGTCATCCACAAAAACCTGCTCTGCAGACCCCCATAAACCAGCTGCTTATATAGGGTAGGACAGAGATTACATGGGGAAGTAGGAGGCTGGGTGGGACTCCATTGTTTGGACAACAAGTTTAATCTTTCCACGATAATAGGCAGGTCTTGAATGAGAATGAACCACTTTCCAAGGCTGACTCCCAGGTCCCCGGGGCGTACAACTCCAGCCGGGTCAGAATGCCCTTTCTTTAACCAGCACCAGGCAATCCTGGTTAACAGAGCAGGATTAATATTTCCCGTAACCATAGCTAGTCCCCAATATTCTATTTTTTGCCCTTAACAGTTTTACAACAGTGAATATACAGAAAATACAATTAAATAGGTGAGTTGCATGGTATGTTAACTATATCTCAAAAAGGCTGTTTTTAAAAAAGAATTTAGGCTGTGTATCAAACTTCTTGGGTTTGGGTTTGAATTCAAGCTTCAGCACTAACCAGCTCTGTGACCTTGGGCAAGTCAGACTTAACCCTTCCCCTGCCTTCCCATCCCAGGCCTCACTCACCTATCTGCAAAGTGGTGATAATGACACTAACCTTAGACAGGGGTTCTGAGAATTCTCAGTAACTGCTATTATTAAAAATAAAACTATTATTATTTTTATCCCTCTCACCTAATTCATGTATCCATGTACTTGAATGATGATTTGAGAGAGTATTTATATACACATGCAAAATAATGTAGGAAAAGGGTCACAGTGCTGGGAACCATAAAGCTCCACTCTGTTGTCAGTGGCTTTCCATGCTGGCAGTGACTATCTTGGGCTGAGGTCTTAGTATGATAAAGATAGACTTGGGACTTCAGTAACTGTTATTGGCAATAATCCCAATGTTGACTGAAAATAAGTGGTAGTAGCTAATATCGATATTAACATGTCACCCCAAATACATGTTGCCTTTGACTCTTCCATAAAAACAATACCTAATATTAACATGTCACCCCAAATACATGTTGCCTTTGACTCTTCCATAAAAACAATACCTAATAAAGACCACAGTAAGTTTCTACCAAGGCCAGGAAGGAGAAAGGGGCTGGCAGAATTCTGGACAGGCCACCTCCTACTAGATCCCTGGGCAACACAAAATATCCTTTCATTGACAACAGTCCACAGGCAAAGAAATCCTTGCTTAAGGAAACTATTGCAAAGGTTTCCTTGTCTAAGGTAGGGAAGGAAAGGCTTCCAGACTTGCTTGTGAAACTGTCGGAATAAAAAACACACTTAAAATTCAGGGCTAGCAAGTAAACAGCTTTGTACCCAGGGATGTCAGGGCCTCAAATAAATATAATTTCCTCTTCCTCTCTTCCCACGTTTACCTTCTCTGGGGGGTGGGGGGTGGGGGGGGGGTGGGGGGCGCGGTTCTGTGTTTCTGAGTCAATCCAGGGCTCAGGGCATCACACACAGGAAATAGTCAATTGAAGTTTGTTAGAAATGAATGACTGATCGAATCAACCAGAAAGTCAGCTGATGAATGCCTGCTTGCTGGTTGTAGTGCTTTGTCCTTTCAACTTAGTGATTTGAGATGGAAGTAGGAGGGGAGTGAGAAAACCAGCCTTGGAAAATGTCATTGGGGCCATTGTTAATTTTAATGTAAATGCAAAATTCATGGGTTTTTTAAAATAGATTATGGAATATGCAATGTTAGTATGGATGGTGGAATTAAGAGGTATTTACTTAAATTTGTGTAAATACATTTTATATGCATATCTCAGTCTATGTTCCTGCCCTTCATTCTTTTTCTGCTTCCCAGGAATGTGCACATTATTTCCTGGAGGTCAAAGACAAAGACATCAAGCATGCCCTGGCCGGGCTTTTTGTTGAAATTCTTGTCCCCGTTGCTGCTGTGAGTTGTTAAATTTTCATGTCTAAGAACTTCTTCAAATTGGATTAGATAACCAACAATTTAATTAATATAGTATTAACACGCATCTCTGTTACAGGCTGTTAAAAATGAAGTCAATGTCCCTTGCCTTAGAAACTTTGTCGAAAGTCTGTATGATACCACGCTGGAACTTTCTTCTCGAAAGAAGCATTCCTTGGTTAGTAACTATGAGAAAATCCAAACCACAAAACTGCAGAGACTAAATTCCTAGGCTGGAATCTATTCAGGAATCACAAGCATTCCACTGATAGGAGAATTATCTACAACTACCTCAAAGAAAGGTAGCATTTCAAAATGTGGGGCTTGCACTCAATATTGACCATGATTAAATCATGGTAATATAAGGAAATTAGGCCATGTCACCTTGGATGACCCTTCTAGTCCTAAGAATTGTGTTGTTTGTTTTTGAGATTACCTTAACTAATTTTTGTTTTAATTTTTAGGTATTTTTTCCATGAAGGCTAAAGTTTACAGTCACAGTTTCTCTTCTCAGTCCTCAAGATTCTTCTCTGGCTAATTCCTGTACCATATTCAGAACCAAAGTGTATCCAGACAGGAGGGAGAGTTGGGACACAGATAATTCCCCATAAGAAAGGTTCTCAGAAGGCTGCGAAAACAATTTCTGGAAAAGCTTTTACACTAAGAGCAGCATAGACAGTTCTTTTGAATTCCTACCTTTTGCTCTCAGTGGTAAATAAAGCTCTGGTTTATGAATTGGTCAGTGTTTTACCTGCTGTAATTGCCACAGTGTGGGTGAAGGAACAGCTTGCTTAAGTCACTGGTTACTGGCATGGTTGATGCTAGTCTTCAAAGTGTGAACATTGCCACCATTATTTAAGCAGATACTCAGAGTTGCTTTGCTGGTATTGGTGGCAAATTTGCTCATTTGTCTACATTCTGTGGTCATTGTGACTGATGCTTGGTTGTGTGATTTTGTTGTTGTTGTTTTTGTTTTAGATTCCTGGCCTGAATTAGAGTTGCACTCAATGGTAGCAGTAGTTCAAAAATCAGTTTAAAATTTAGTTGATTATAAAAGAAAATTAGGCTTTTGGTTATGATGGCAACATAGGTAAATGTGGGTTTTTTATAGAATATGTGGTAGAGTGTGGTAGAATTAAGATGTATTTACTTAAATTTGTGAAAATATGTTTTTAAAAGATTTTTTTTTTTTATTTCAGCAAGGAAGGGAGAGGGAGAGAGATAGAAACATCAATGAAGAGAGAGAATAATTTGGTTCTCTGCCTCCTGCATGCCCCTCACTGGGGATCAAGCCCACAACCTGGGCATGTGCCCTGACCTGGAATCCAACCCTGACCTCCTGGTTCATAGGTCGACAGTCACTGAGCCACGCTGGTCTGGCTGTGTAAATAAATTTTATATGCATATCTCAGTCTATGCTCCTGCCCTATACCACACTGTTGTCTGTCTCTCTGAGGTTTCTTTTTTGCTTAATTCCTTTACCTTTTTCATCCAGCCACCTGCCCCCTTCCTTCTGACAGCTGTCAATCTGTTCTCTGTATCTATGGGTCTGTTTCTATTTTGTTTGTTAGTTAATTTTATTCATTAGATTCCATGTATAAGTAAATCATATACTGTCAGTCTTGAAACAATAAAAATCCTAGAAGAAAACAGGCAGTAAAATCTAGGACATTTCTCATAGCAATATTATTGCTGATATACATATCTCCTTGGGAAAGAAAAATGAAAGAAAAAAATAAGCAAATGGGACTATATCAAACTAAAAAGTTTTTGCACAACTTTTTATCAACAAAATTATCAACAAAATGAAAAGACAACCCACTGAATGGGAGAACATATCCGCCAATGATATATGTGATAAAGGGTTAATATCCAAAATTTATAAAGAACTTACAAAATTAAACACAAAAAAACAACAACAATCCAATTAAAAAATGGACCAATGGCCTGAATAGACACTTCTCCAAAGAGGACATACAGATAGATGGTCAATAGACATATGAAAAAAAACTTCAACTTCATTAATCATCAGAGAGATGCAAATTAAAACCACAATGAGATATCACCTCATTCCTATCAGAATGGCTATCATAAATAAATCCACAAACAGCAAGTGTTGACACTGGCTAGGATGAGGACAAAAGAGAACTCTCTTGCACTGTTGGTGGGAATGTATACTGGTGCAGCCACTGTGGAGAGCAGTTATGGAGTTACCTCAAAGCTATCATTTAGAATCAAAGGTCAGATAAAAAGCTTCTCAAACAAGAGAAAGCTAAAGTTCATCGCACCAAACCAGTATTACATGAAATGTTAAAGGGTCTTCTTTAAGAAAAAGAAGAAAAACATGGCAATAAATGCATATCTAAAGAGAACCAAGAGGGCAGCATAGGTAAACACCTGTACTTGCATCCTCTCACAACCACATCAAAATTACAACTAAAATATAGAATAACCATCATTCAGAACTGCCTGAAAGCTGGCTGAATGGAAGTTTTACAACTAGGGAATTAAAGAAAAAAGCACATTGAGACTGAGAGGAGAGGCGGAGGCTCAGAGGGGCTGGTCCGATACCCAAGTGTGCTGGGTGTTTTTTTTAATCAGGAGGGAGATCATCACTGCGGAGGCTGCCCATGGGGAGCAAGGGGTCCCAGCCCACACCAGACCCCAGCCCAGGGTTCCAGAGCTGGAAAGAGAAGTCCCCATAACTTTGAGCTGTAAAAAACAGCAGGAATTTTGGCTGACTGACACAGAAGCTACTGGAGACCCAGGTGTTCTTTTTAAAGGGCCCACACACAAACTTACACAGTCCTGCTTCTTCGGAGCTCCAGCACCAGGTGGCTTTGGGGGACCCAGACACATAGGAGGAACAGCATTGATTGCTTGGCATCAGGGTAGGAACTCAGGGGATGCTTTCTTCCAGTCCGGGGTGCTCGCAAGGGTCATTGTTCCTGTGCTGGGACCTCTTCTGTCGCAGGGTTGACTGGCAGCCATATCTGAGTCTCAATGAATGTGGCCCACATTATTTTCTCCAACCTGGGGATTCCTGAGACCCCACCCCATCAAATTTGCAGCTCTACCCAAGCTGTTTGCAGCAGCTTTTTCATATGAATGGCCTGTCCTGGATCAGGATTCAGAATTTGCTAAAATATTTAAACAAGATGCAGCTGGTGACAACGTGCCCCCAAACCTATCAATAAAAGGCCCACTGGAGACCTGACTCTAGCATCAGCCTACCTTGCTTCACAGCTGGACCTTACCTCCTGCACAGCAGTTCTCTCACTGTAGTTGTAGCTGGTCCTCACAACCAATTGGTCTGGACATCAGCTCTTCCCAGAGATTCCAACAGCAATCAAAGGTCAACTATAAGACTGTGCACACAGCCCACACAGGAGCACAACTAGAGTGCTCAGCTCAGGTGACTGGGGAGGCTGAGCTACTGGGCCCTAAAGCACCTACTACACAAGACCACTCCACCAATTCCAGGAGACATAGCAGCTCTGCCTAGTACATAGAAACAAACACATGGAAGCAGCTAAAATGCAGAGACAAAGAAACATGTCACAAAAGAAAGAAATGGAAGCAAACAAACTACTGGCTACAGAGTTTAAAATCATGGTTATAAGTTACTCAAGGATCTTCATGAGACTTTCAAGAATCTTAGTGAGAATGTCAAAGACATGAGAAAGGACCAGTCAGAAATTAAGCATATGCTAACTGAAAGAGCAATTTACATGGATTTAATACTACAGTAGAAGATCCCGAGAATCAAATCACGATTTGGAATATAAGTAAGCAAAAAATACCCAACCAGAAGAGCAAAAAGAAAAAAGAGTCCAAAAATATAAAGATAGTGTAAGGAGCCTCTGGGACTTCAAGCATATCAACATTTGCATTATGGGAGTACCAGAAGAAAAAGAGAGAGAGGAAGATATTGAAAATCTACCTGAAGAAATGATGACAGAAAATTTCCCTTACTTGGTGAAAGAAATAGACTTACAAGTCCAGGAAGCACAGAGGAACCCAAAGTGGCTCACACCAAGACACATCATAATTAAAATGCCAAGGGTTAAAGACAAAGAGAGAATCTTAAAAGCAGCAAGAGAAAAGCAGTTAGTTACCTACAAGGGAGCGACCATAGGACTGTCAGCTGATTTCTTAACAGAAACTTTGCAGGCCAGAAGAGAGTGGCAAGAAATATTCAAAGTGATGAATAGTAAGGACCTACAACCAAGATTACTCTCTCCATCAAAGTTCTCATTTAGAATTGAGGGTCAGATAAAGAGCTGCACAAACAAGAAAAAGCTAAAGGAGTTCATCACCACCAAACCAGTATTATATGAAATGTTGGAGGGTATTATTTAAGAGGAAGAAGAAGAGATAAAAAAAAATATGAACAATAAAAAGGCAACAAATACATATCTATCAGCAATCAAATCTAAAAATCAAGATAAATGAACAAGAGATCTAATGAATAAAATAAACTGGTGAATAAAACAGAATCAAAGGTATTGAAGCATGGAACAGACTGATGAATCTCAGAAGGAAGGGAGGAGGGAGAGATGAGAAGAGATTAACCAAAGATCTATGGACACAGACAGGAGGGTGGTGAAGGCCTGGGGTGGGGCAGGAACTGGGTGGAGGGGACAGTGTGGGGGAAAGAGGGGATATCTGTAATACTCTCAACAATAAGCATTTTTTAAATTACTTAGAAAAATAAATAAATACATATCTATCAACAATTGAATCTAAAAAACAAAATAAACTTACAGAACAGAAACAGACTCATGGTAATAGAGAACATTTTGATGGTTGCTGGATGGGAAGGGTGTTGAGGGCATGGATGAAAAAGGTGAAGGGATTAAGAAGTACAAATTGGTAGTTACAGAAGAGTCATGAGGATGCAAAGTACAGCATAGGGAATATAGTCAATAATATTCTAATAACTATGTATGATATCAGATGGTACAAGATTTATCAGGTTGGTCACTTAGTAAGTTATATAATGTCTAATCACTGGGTGTGCACCTGAAACTAATATAATGTTGTATGATAACTGTAATTGAAAAACAAAAACTGGTTTAAATAATTTTAAAAAAAAAGAAATATTGAGGTAGCAGAAACTTAATTGAACCTAGAATTACAATCTAAAATCAACTACTTTTGAGTTTGTTAAATCTTAAATTGAAATCTAGTATTATTCCCCTACCAATTCACATCCCACAATGATTTTATATTTAAGCCATGTGCATAAACATGTATTGTCTGCACATACTTTTTTATCTCTGATGTCTTTTCTTTTTTTTTAATTTAATAAATCTTTATTGTTCAGATTATTACAGTTGTTCCTCTTTTTTCCCCCCCATAGCTCCCCTCCACCTGGTTCCCATCCCACCCTCTTCCCTTACCTAATCCACACTGTCCTCATCCATAGGTGTACGATTTTTGTCCAGTCTCTTCCCACACCCCCCACACCCCTTTCCCCTGAGAGTTGTCAGTCCAATCCCTTTCTATGCCCCTGATTCTATTATATTCACCAGTTTATTCTGTTCATCAGATTTTTAATTCACTTGATTTTTAGATTCACTTGTTAATAGATATGTATTTGTTGTTCATAATTTTTATCTTTACCTTTTTCTTCTTCTTCCTCTTCTTAAAGAATACCTTTCAGCATCCTACCTAATAATAGACAAATATGCAAATTGACCATACCTCTGACACACCCACAAGCCACGCCCATAAGACACACCCACCATCCAATCAGAGCAAGTATGCAAATTAACCCACCCAAGATGGCTACAGCCACAGAGAGCAAGGTTTCCCAGGCAACAGAGGGAAACAAGCTTTCCGCCAGCCATTGCAGGCCTAAGCCTCCACTCAAGCTACAAAGTTTCAATTATAGAAGGTAAACAAATTCAAACAGAAATGGCGTCAGAATGGAGCTTGAGAGAGCAGGCCAGCATTGCCACCGGCAACAGGGTAAGCAAACACCCTGGCCGGGCCCACCAGCTTAAGGCAACAAAGTTTCAATTATAACCCCAACAGAAATGGCTGCCGCCGCGGAGGGAGCCCCAGGCTTGGCTCCGCTCCAGGCTACAAAGTTTCAATTGTAGAAGGAAATTAAATTCCAGATACCAGGGCCTCCGCTTGGGTTGCCAGGGGGCATGGCCGGCCTACAAACCACCACAGGCCCCTTGCTCAGGCCACCCCACGCCCCAAGGGAACCCCCACCTGATCCGGGACACCCTTCAGGGCAAACCAGCTGGCCCCCACCTGTGCACCAGGCCTCTATCCTATCTAATAAAAGAGTAATATGCAGATTGATCATCACTGCAACACACAATATAGCTGCCCCATATGGTCAAAGATCCTGCCCCCATGTGGACACAAGATGGCCAGCAGGAGAAGGCAGTTGGGAGGCACCAGGCCTGCAAGGGAGGGCAGTTGAGAAGGACCAGGACTGCAAGGGAGGGCAGTTGGAGGTGATCAACCCTGCAGGAGAGGGCAGTTAGGGGTGACCAGGCCAGCAGAAGAGGGAAGTTGGGAGCAAACAGGCTGGCAGCAGAGTGGTTAGGGGGTGATCAGGCTGGCAGGCAGAAGTGGTTAGGGGCAATCAGGAAGGCAGGCAGGCAAGCAGTTGGGAGCCAGCAGTCCTGGATTGTGAGAGGGATGTCCGACTGCCCATGTAGGCCCGATCCCGGTGGGCAGTCGGACATCCCTCCAGGGGTGCCAGATTGGAGAGGGTACAGGCTGGGCTGAGGGACAACCCCCCTCCGTGCACGAATTTCGTGCACCGGGCTTCTAGTTTCATATAATACTGGTTTGGTGTTGATGAACTCCTTTAGCTTTTTCTTATCTGTGAAGCTCTTTAGCTGACCTTCAATTCTGAATGTCAGCTTGGCTGGGTAGAGTACTCTTGGTTGTAGGTTCTTGCTATTCATCACTTTGACTATTTCTTGCCACTCCCGTCTGGCCTGCATAGTTTCTGTTGAGAAATCAGCTGACAATCGTATGGGTGATCCCTTGTAGGTAATTAACTTTTTCTCTTGCTGCTTTTAATATTCTTTCTTTGTCTTTTGCTCTTGGCATTTTAATTATGATGTGTCTTGTTGTGGTCCTCTTTGGATTCTTTTTGTTTGGGGTTCTGTGTGCTTCCTGGACTTGTAAGTCTATTTCTTTCACCAGGTGGGGGAAGTTTTCAGTCATTATTTCTTCAAATAGGTTTTCAGTATCTTGCTCTCTCTCTTCTTCTGGCACCCCCATAATTCTGATGTTGGTACGCTTGAAGTTGTCCCAGAGGCTTCTTACACTCTCTTCAAATTTTTGGATTCTTTTTTCTTTTTTCTTTTCCAGTTGACTGTTTTATGCTTCTTTGTATTTCAAATCTTTGACTTGATTCTTGCATTCCTCTAGTTTGCTGTTGGGTCTCTGTATAATATTTTTTATTTCAGTCAGTGTATGTTTAATTTCTAGTTGGTCCTTTTCCATATCCTTGAGGATCTCTCTCATATCCTCGAGGGTCTCGCTAAATTTATCAGCCTTTTCTAGGAAATTCTTGAAAAACCTTATAACCGTGGTTTTGAACTCTATCTCCAGTCATTTGTTTTCCTCCATTTCTTTCATTTGGGATCTGTTTCTTTATCTCCCCATTTTCGCTGCTTCCCTGAGTTTGTGTGCTAGGAGTCCTATATGGGCCAGTGGCTCGGCCTCCCCAGTTACCTGAGGTGGACACTCTTGGTGCACCCCTTTGTGGACTGTGTGTACAGCCTTGTTGTAGTTAAGTCTTGATTGTTGTTGGTATCAGTGGGAGGAGTTGACCTCCAGGCCAATTGGCTGTTAGGATCAGTTGTGTCTATGCCAGGAGACAGCCTTATTCGACTAGACTTGCAAAATTGCAAAAGTCTCTGTGCTCAGCTTGGATGGGGCGGAGTTTCAGGGTGGAGCCGACAGCCTTGGCTTCCCATCAGCCCCGCCCTATGAGGTTCCTGGGTCTCAGTGTCCCTCAGTGTCCCTCAGTGTCCCTCAGTACTCACTGCAAGCACCTCTGAGAGAAAGGCGCCCTCGAGTTTCGCCCGCTGCCAGACAGTCTAGTCTCTCCCCCAATGAATCTGGATTCCCAGATTCTCACCTGGAACTTGGGTTCAGTGCAGTCAGAACTGGGGTTCAGCGGAGTCCGGAGCCCCTGTCTCCTCCCCACCAGGGCAATTCAGCGTCACAGTCAACAGTCCGTCCTCTGCGCGCATTCACGTGCGCGCCTCCAGAGCTCTGCCTTTCGCCGCTCCCCTGAGTTTCCGCCTTACAGCCCAGATTCCCCCAGTATGAGCCTGGGTCCCCAGGGTCTCACCCAGAACTGGGGTTCAGTGCAGTCGGAACTGGGTTTCGGTGCAGTCTGGAGCTTTTATCTCCTTCCCGCTAGAAAATGCCAGCCAGGCACTCAGCCACCCCGTCCTCTCCGCCTCCATCCTCTCCACCGTGCGCGCCCGTGTCTCCATATCACAGGCTTTTATAGCTCCTCTGATTTTCCTGTGGTTTTCTCTTTCCTTCTAATTGTAGAATTTCCAGTCAGCCAGCTTTCCTGTGGTTCTGGATGATGTCCGTTTTGTCTTTTAGTTGTATTTTTGAAATTGTTTTGCGAGGCTGCAGTTTAGGTGTTTATCTATGCCGCCATCTTGGTTTCTCTTGCACATACTTTTAATAAATTATTGGAATGAAAAAAAACCTGTGATTATTTTAATAACAAAAAATAAAGTAAATTAAAAATAAGTTAATGAATTGTTAAGCACTGACTCTCATTGTGGCAATTGCTTTTTTGCTAATTCAAATTAATGGACAAGCCAGTAATATTTTTTTTTAAATCTTCACTAGCCTTAATTTTGGGGGGAGCCATAAAGGTATATGGCCTCTGGTTCAGCAAAGTGGTGTCAGGTCTGCATGTATATTTCTTGGGTGGCTGCCCATTAGCTTTTCTGTCTTCTTCAGCTGCTGCAGGCAACTGGCCCATTTAGGCTGGAAAAGTGCAGTAGCACCTCTGTTTATTCAGTCATAAGAAATTCCTTCTGTGGTTAAATTTGTCTTGGTGGAGTTTACCAATGCAATAATATTTCTTTTAGGAATCTTGTTTAATTACAGAAAGATAACATGCAAAAGAAAATATATACACCTACCTCTAAGTCAGGAACAAACTAGTAGATGCTTTATAAGCAATAAAGCCAGTAACATTTTCAAAATTAGCGTGCCTTCCTCCTTTCCCTCTTAGGATTGAGAGTTATTTTTTTTAAAAAAAGAGTTTGGACCTACCCAGATTTTCTCAGCGGTTAGAGCGTCGGCCCACAGACTGAGGGGTCCCAAGTTTGATTCCTGGTCTAGAGCACATATTTGGGTTGCAGGTTGCTGGTTTGGGTGCATGTGGGAGACAACCAGTCTCTTCTCTCTCTCTCTCTCTCTCTCTCTCTCTCTCTCTCTCTCTCTCTCTCTGTCTGTCTCCCCTCCCTTCCACTGTCTCTAATACTCAATGGAAAAAATATACTCAGGTGAGGATTAACCAAAAAAAACACCAAAAAATGAGTTTGTGTTTAACATTAAGAAGTAAAGACTAAATCAATTAATCAGATTTTACTTATTGTACATGAAAGTTGTACACAATATATAACTCTATATTATTCATCCCCATTGTAATCAGAAAGCCTCTGTGAAATATCCACCTCTGTGTTATAAGGACCCTGTTTATTCTGGCCACATAAGGAGGTTTCAGAGAACTTGTGTTAACTGGTTTGTTGGACTATAATCCTCTGGATGTTGTCTTCTTTTTCCTCAGGCCTTGTACCCCCTGGTCACCTGTCTGCTCTGTGTCAGTCAGAAGCAGCTGTTCCTGAACAGGTGGCACATTTTCCTCAACAACTGTTTATCCAACCTTAAGGTTAGTATTGTTGGCTCAAAAAGTCTTTCATAAAAATATATATGATTCTTAATCTGGTATATGTGCTTTTGAGAGTGATTTCTGATATTTGCAGGGGGAATTATTGTATCCTGTTGGAATAAAGAAAATTAAAAAAATATTAATAAGGGCTTTCCTTATCATATATAGTCAATTTTAGAAGGTAACTTAGGGATTAGAGAAATCACTTCAAATATCTTTTCTGGATCACTTTAAAAGTAGAATTAAATGCCCTCCTCTTATATGCCTCTATTGTCACATTTTACCTAAATGATTTTTTAAAAATGAAGTCACACTTCATTGGCAGAGCATGTGAATTGATTTCAGAAGCTCATGTATTGCCTCTAGGAATATATTTGAGTCTAGGAACATATTTGAGAAAGAAGTTCCATTCTGTGGGATGACTGATTTGGTAATAGAGAGCACTTATTTCTTGTCACTGTTATTTGTGATTACTTTAAGGTATTCTCTTTGAGCCACATGCCAGTCTGTCAGGCCCAAGCCTTCATTGACCAGCTCTTTTCAGGGAGGCAGCATAAGGGCCTGGTGACATGAGAAATAAAGTCATGGACCCCAAAACTGCGGAACCTACAGAGAAAATAACTATAATGATTAGCTTTAAAATTGGCTTTAAAATTTGCAAGTGGTAAACTCATTTTAAGTTTTAGTGACCTATTGATAAAGGACAACTAAATGAAAACCATCCCTAATATAAGTGACATAGAATATATTTTTCACAATTGTGCCATTGTGTCTAAAGATGTTGAATTTCTGTTTATAAGTTTGATATTTGCTCCTATAGAATTTTTGAGAAATATACTCAGCTATGAAATCCTGTATGTGCTTATACATGTTGCCTTTTTTGTTATAAGACACTTAAATTTGATGAAGTGGTTAAGATTAATTATATTATTTTGGCATTTATCATAATTACACAATAATCTGTTTCAGAGCTGTTTTAAGCACCAACTATGTACTGGCTCTAAAAGCTGATTGTAAAATCCAAGACTAGAACCATTTATTTTCTTCAAATTGGCAGTGAACTATAATAGCAATGAATATAGAATTAAGCTTTTAAGTATTCTGAAAAACAAAAATTTTCCGGGTTATCAACTATGATATAATGGCCACTTTCAGATATTTTATTTAGGGATTTATCCATCTGTCAATACACCTTTAACATACAGTCCAATGCCATTTTTTGGTAAAAACTTTTCAGGTATTCAGTAATTGGTTCTAGTTAAACTTTTGTGTTTTACATTTCATACAGGTAGAAAGTGATCATTTTGTTCAAAACAAAAAAGAGAAATTATTACAAATGTTCACAGTGTATTTATATATATGCTAGATGTGTTTGAGATTAATTTTAGTTAGAATTAAAATTATATTTTGCATGGCAATGTATTGTTGTGGCCACAAATACCGAAATCTTTTGTCCAAAGTTGCTTTTGAAGTATAGCAGGATAATCTTAGTTTGGAACTTAACTGCTTCAAAGTTAGAATATTGTTTGGAGTGCTAGTCAAAGCCCACCCAAAAGTCTTACTAATCTATATATATAAAAGGCTAATATGCAAAGTGTCCCCTCGGGAGTTCAACTGGGGACTGCGAGTTCGATCACTCGCTATGACATGCATTGACCACCAGGGGGTGGTGTGGAATGAAGGAAGGCCCTGGCCAGCAGCCAGCAGCTGGGGAAGGAAGGCTCAGTCCCACAGCCAGAAGGCCCCAATCGTCCCTGATTGCCGGCCAGGCCTAGGGACCTACCCGTGCATGAATTTAATGCACCGGGCCTCTACTAGGGTTATAAACAGCCCTAGAGAGAAGAGTTTCTCCATGCAAACACTTCAAGCATTGGGATTTGTAAAAGAGAAAGGCAATAAGATCACAAAAAGTCAATAGTATAGAGACTGAACCAGATTCTAGAATTTAGTTCAATTCACAAGGTACTTATGAAGTGCCCATTGTATATGGACTAGGGAAGGTACTGAAAGTGGGGAAAATAGAGGAAGTTAACTATATAAAAATTTGATCTAGAATAAATCTCTGTTCTTGAGGAACTTAGCATTTCATTGTGGACTATGTAATGAAGTTTTGACATGCATAATACAGTCAGTGAGGAGTATAAAAGTTGGGAATACAGAGATGCCTGTGCCATTTATAGAGGTCTGGTGTCCCATAAAGCATGAAAGAGGTAATTGTTAGGCAAAGTAAAGGCAACCATATTTTACTTTATGGGTAATAAACTGTTAGAATTCACACCCCCAAGCTAAAAGACATAACATATTCTTAATGAATTACAATTGAAATAAAATTATATTCCACATATTTAGAACTAAACCCAGTAGGGATTTAATGGGACCATTTGAAAATGTCTTAAGTGTTCAGAAAACCTTCCAGACCTCCTCATGAGTCCTCAATAGGGAAGAAAGACCTGAGGAAAAACTAACATGGCTTCAGAAGTATGGTTTGTCTTGAGTAGCTTCAGTAATTTATGGGATATAGAACCAACCATATCATCTCATAAAGGACCCCCAAAATTCCTCCCTCATTGTCTTCCCCCCTTTATCCCTCCAGCACACTTTCCACCTTGCCTCCTCCTGCCCCACACATACTTAAGAGTGATAAACCTGATGTTTGAACACAATGAAATTAGCAGCCATCTGGTGTATTCTGAAGAACCAAGTCATCAAGGTGACATAGAGAATAATAGCAGTGAGCTGCTGCTGTTATGCTTAATTAGTGTCAGTCTGTCAAAAGCAATGTCATTTTTTTTCCATTGCTAACACAAACATTCTTATTTATACTTAAACTCAGTTAACCATATATTAGCAACATGGCCTTGTAAAACGATGAGCAACATATGGCACCTTCTCACCACAGTATTGACATCTTTCAGACACTCTTGGTCAGTGGCAACTAAAACTTTTTTCTTGTATATATTTTATGTCAGAATCTACATGTATTGAGCTATAAAAAATGACACATTTCCTTCACATCTGCCATCTATGCCTAATTCTGAAAAAAAAAAAGGGGGGGAAATGTAACTTGAAAACTTGATTCAATAGTACATTCATTTTTGTTTTTAATCCCCATTTATTAATAGCTCTTTTTAAATGTATTTATTCAGTATTCATAACAACTAGGTGTTAGTTTCTTATCCTTTAAAATGGATATAATAAGGAGAATATTTAATTTTATTTTCTCTTACAATAAAAAATATAATATGCCAGTGAGATTCAGATTATAAAAATAAAACAAAAACAGAAAACTCAATGTTAAGAAAGGTATTTATAACAGCAATAGCTCTCATTAATTAGAGATTGGTTGTAAGGTAGGCCAGTGGTAGGGGCTTACATACATTCTCATGAATCTTTTTTTTAATTTTTTAATTGAATTCAGAGAGGAAGGAAAAAGGAGAGAGATAGAAATATCAATGATGAGAAAGAATCCCTGATCGGGGATTGAGCCTGCAACCTGGACCTGTGCCCTTGATCGGAATTGAACCCGGGACCCTTCAGTCCACGGGCCAACGTTCTATCCACTGAGCCAAACTGTCTAGGGCCATTTTCAGGAATTATCATGATAATGTGACAGGCTACACTGAACTATCTCTAGGCTTTCATGGATATTATTTACATTTTTCTAAAAATTTTGCTAGAATAGCGATACTTCATTGAAGGGTAGACATTAATTAGTATAGTTTCATAGTCCTAGAAATCAAAGTACAGAATTAAAAATGGTTCTCCTTTCTTTCATCTCAGCCCCTGCTTGTGCTTGAACTGGAATGCATTCAGTCAGTCAGTCAGTCAATTGGTCAACAATTTCTTATAAGAAGTGTACCACGTCCTGGGAATAAGTGATGAATAAGTCAGTAACACTCTCTAGTCTCTTAGACCTTGTGATTTAGTGGGAGAGACAGATAGTAAACACATAAACAAATACAGGAAAAGAAAACTTCAAATAGTGATAACTGCTATATAGAAAATCAAACAGAATGTTATGATAGAGAATGATGCATTCAGGAGGGACGGGACAGGGAGGTATAAGGGAGGTCTTTGATTTCCATTAAGGATCTCAAAGTATGGTTGCCATAAATACATTTGATGAAACTTGTCCTGAGCATTTAACATATATTTGTATGAAATTATCACAATAAAGCTTAAGGAGTGCTTTTTGAAAAAGTGTTCTTATAATAATAAGGGTATTAATATCTTTATTTTATAAGTGGAGATATTGAATAATAAATTAAGGATTCTGGAGTCTGCTGGCACACATTAAAATGTATGGCATCATTTATTTTAAAGCAACTACTCTTCTCTTTAGAAATACCAAATTTTACATGGTACGTATTAGCTATTTTAAGTATTAATTTTAAATAGTTATTTTCCTTTGATATTAATCTTATTTCTATAAACTTGAGAAAATATCTTACCATCTATGTTTCCAATCTGTCAAAGGCACATTTCAAAGTGGAATTTACAAATTCTTATAATGCCTATAAACTGAGTCTAAAAACTAGTGATCAGATGACAAGCAAATATATTACTTTCCATGAATGTCTTATTTATTCAGTCACTAAATAGAAAAGTAATCTCCATGAATTGTCAGAACAGTAATTTTAGAGGTTATTATAGACTATAGCACATAAGTTATTTGGATAATACAGTCACAAAAAATAGTGAATTGTGATCAAAGTAAATTGATACAAGTATCAAAAGGAAATGTCAAAAAGAAGAAAGGTGTTGACTATGATATGCAAGGGAATATAACAGTAGCCTTAGTTGAAGTGAAAGAGAAAACTCAAAGGTATTTGAATATGAAAAGATCAAAAGGTGACTAAAATTTTTTTATCAATCTACCTTGATAGATATTTGCATAATATATTAAGGATGCATGAGAATCTCCAAGCAAGCCATATTTATAAATGGCCCATGTGACTTGGTACAGATGGTCAGCTGATGGACCTTAGAAACATTGGTTTGTCCAGTGAGGCCATCAACAGCCAAGTTATTGGTGAATTCAATTATCCTTAATGAATAATGTTAACAGTGAATTGCTTTCATTAAGCCAAAAGCAAAATTTAAAGTTGGTCATGGTGTTGGGCAGGCTGACATGTCACATGATGTGTATCAGGTACCAGCTCTGAGATGAGACGCAGGATCCAGGGAAGATCCACTCTGAAGCCTACTAGTTTCTTTAGCAGTTTTATCAACAGAGCTTCAGAGCCGTAATTAATGTATTGTTGGTTAATTAATTGATGGAGATGCAGATTCCAATGGAAGAATAGAAATCAGTAGTTTGAGACATGCAAAAAACGTCTATATCCTAAAATATATATGGAGCTCCTATTATGTTAGCTGCTGTTAGAATAGAAAAGTAATGAAGAAGAAGTCCTGTTTTCCAGTAGAGAACAATCTAGTAGGTGCAGTAGCATACAGGGATGGGAAAAAGTAGGTTTACAGTTGTAATACATAAAAAATATAATAATTAATAACTAATCCTATATAATAAAAGCCTAATATGCTAAGTGTCTGGTTGTCTGCTCGGCCATTCAACCAATCAAAGCGTAATATGATAATGATATGCTAAGGTCGCTCAACCACTTGCTATGACATGCACTGACCACCTGGGAGCAGACAGTCAACCATTCTCTATGACGTACACTGACCACCAGGAGGCAGACGCTCCAACTGGTAGGTTACCTTGCTGCTAGGGTCCAGCTGATCAGGACTGAGTGAGATGGGCTGGACATGCCCTGGAGCTCTCCTGCGGTCCCTCCCCAGCTGGTCAACCTCCTGCATCACTCCCTGGCCCTGATCGTGCACCGGCCTGCACCCTCTCGTAATCCAGGAACCTTCAGGGGATGTTGGAGAGCTGGTTTAAGCCCGATATCCACAGGCCAGGCTGAGGGACCCCACCAGCGCATAAATCCATGCACCGGGCCTCTAGTATGTAATATAAATAAATAATAATACAAGAATAAACTGTTTCACATACTCACAACTGTAAACCTACTTTTGCTCACCCCTGTATTTGAGCAGCCTCCAAATAAGTGGAAAAATTAATGCTTTAAAGACACTGGAGTCAGATTGCCCAGGTTCATATTCTGGCTCTGCCACTTATTAGCCCTCTGTGCCTTGATTTCCTTATCTGAACATGAGAATGATCACAGTATCTGCTTTATAGGTTGTTGTGAGAATTAAAAGGAGTTAATATATGCACAGCAATATAACAATGCCTGGCATCGTAAACACCAAGTAATATATATCCTCCAGTTTATGAGAAAACAGTACTTATGGAGAAGTCAGTTTCTATCCCAGCTGTTATTTGAGCAAGTCATTTGGCCTCTCTCAATGATAAAATCCCTCAGTAGATGCCATGGTATGGGAAGCACTTTTGAATGTGAGATGTTTTGTGATATCCTTATTGATATATATAAAAGTCTGTGACCGGTAGCTATGACACACACTGACCACCAGGGGGCAGGAGCTCAATGCAGGAGCTACCCCCTGGTGGTCAGTGCACTCCCACAGCAGGAGCGCCACTCAGTTGACCAATGGGCACCAGACGCAGCTGATGAGCGCAGCTGCAGCGGCACAAGCATCTCCAGCGCACACTTCCCCTGCGCGCCCCTCCCCCCATCCAGACCGGGACTGGGATTGGGACCAGCATCTGGACTTTCTGGGCACAAGCCTGCAGCTGCTTCTTGGTCATGGGTACACGGGTATCACCCTAGGATGGGCATGCAGAGACCACAGCGGAGTGGCAGCTAGCCTACCAAGCAGCGGCGGCAGGTTCAGTGGGGCCAGGATGAGTGGGAGCTGCATATCGCCTGGCCCGGGCTCGGGTTCCTCCCCAGCCGCAGGCTGCTTTGAGCACTGCTAATCCCTTAGGGGATGTTGGACTGCCAGTTTTGGCCTATCTCCACAGGCCAGGCTGAGGGACCCCCCACCAGTGCACGAATCCGTGCACCAGGCCTCTAGGTTCACATAAATTAGCTTTGACTACACACCAAGGGTTGTCTCTGCATAGGCTCTATAGAAAGAAATCTTGCTTATGCATCAAATTTTGCTTTAGCTACTACTCACAATTTCCTTTTTAAAATTCAATATTTATTAATAATCTGTTCAGTGGCAGTCACTGGGGACCCAATGATGAGCAACTCAGAGTCCCTGGAGCTCACAGTCCAGACCTCACAGAAAAGTAAAGGGATAGACCAACATTATAGAAGCCAGAGAGCAGGGGCACATGGCAGTCTTTCCGGAGAGGAGGGAGTAGAGGGACAGGGAAGCATAACTGAGGGAGCCACACCTCAGCGAGTCTTGCCAGAGAGACAGAATGTTCCAAGTAGACTAGGATAGTAAGGCACCCCAGGCACTCAGGGAGTTGTAGAAGGGATGGTACAGCACAGGGTGCACCAAGCCGAGGAAAAGGCAAGGGTGGTCATGGGGGAGCCAGGTCACCAAAGGCCCCGTGGAATTTGAACATTGTCCAGGAGGTAATTAGAAGCCACTTAAGGACTTTAAATGCAGGGAAGTCAACAATCATGTCTGTGGTTTAAGGTATCATTTGACAGTGCCAAGAATGGAAAATAGGCAAGGAAAACCACTTTAGGGGGCAGTCAGAGCCATCAATGATATCATCTTGAAATGCTAAAATATCAGTTACCAGTACAGGATCCATTTGTAAAACAGAATAAAAACTTACATCTACCACTTTGCTCTTCAGTCTTTATGGGAGCAAAAACGGACCATCTCAACATATTCATAATAGTGAAAGAACGCTGGTCACAAGAAGACACACCAAAAAGATAACTGTGAGGGAGGGGGGCAGGAAGACAGTACAAAGGAAGTTGAGGTTAAACAGAAGACAGTACTATAAATCATTTAGACAAGAAATGCCAGTTAGGCTCTTCAGTGGAACTTAGATGATATTTCCCTACCCCATCATGACTCACAATATGAGATAAGGCATAGGAGAGAATTTTGAATGATATACAAACACATATAAAAGCTCCCAGAAATCAGGGCCTACATCTCCCTGTTTGCTGCTGGGCCCTGGTGCCTTGTACATAATAATAGTCTCTGTGGACAAGAACAGTGCTCAATACCCTATGTGCATTGACTCGTTTAATTCTCATACCACTCCTGTGAGGCAGGTGGGATTCTCATCTGCATTTCACGTAGGAAATCAGGCCCAGAGAAATTAGGAGCTTCCCTGAAGTTGGCCACACTGTTAATAAATTGCAGAGTGGGGAATATTCAAATGTAGACACTGTGTGTCTAGAGTCTGTTTTTAACTACTAGGTAAGCACATCATACATGTTGGCTGATTTGCACTGATTGGAGGAAGGATAATTAGAATTTCCAAAATTTTTAAATGATGGCATATTTTAAATGCAAATTTAGTAGTTTGATAGTTTACTTAAAGTTTGTTTATGTCACCAAAACATTTGACAAATTACAAAGTATACCATACCCGTTTTAATTACAGGCAAAAAAGATCATTATTTATGTAGAAAGTATGCATCTAAAAATTGAGACTTTTTTTCTCCTGGAGTTAGAGAAGTAGTTGTAAAGTATATTTGGAAGAATAAACATAGAGAAATATCTGATCCAAGCCCAAAAATAAAATTAAAAGAAAAATAAAGCAGTGAATAGTGGAAGACTAGGCCATATAAAACCTCAAATATTAAAATGGTGTGATATTACCACATTAATAGACAGACTAATAGAACTAAAAAGAATCCAGAGATAGAGCAAAATGCATATAGAAACTTAGAATCTTATAATAGTGATCACACTAAAAAGTTATTTTAAGACTATATAGACATAAGAACTATCTTTCCTAAATCTAAAAAACTACTCCCTAAAATCTTTTCCAATCTTTACCTGATTCATCTTTATTCAGTAAATAGTTTAAAGATAAATTTTAACTTTTAAATAATTATGAATTCTACAAAAATCAGTGCCTGAATTATCTGCCCTAAGAATAAAACAGCTAGCCCTAGCCAGCTTGGCTCAGTGGATAGAGCGTAGGCCTGTGGACTGAAGGGTCCCGGGTTCGATTCTGGCCCGGGTTGCGGACTCGATCCCCAGTAGGGGGCGTGCAGGAGGCAGCTGATCAGTGATTCTCTATCATCATTGATGTTTCTATTTCTCTCTCCCTTCCTCTCTGAAATCAATAAAGAAATATATTTTTTAAAAAGAATAAAACAGCTAAAAGAATTATGACAAGATAAATGGAGAAATAAGGGAACAGTAGTAACGTAAAAGCAAAGACCTATAAGAAAATTGAGGGATATTTAAAGACTGTTTAGCAAATACATCAATCCCCTGAAAAATGGCAGGAATTCCAATAGATGTCCACGGTAAAAATGCCCCTTTTTTCCAGATGTCTAAACATGAAGTTGAAGGGCTCTACTAGAGGTTTGTTCATCAGGGGACACTCAGGAGGGAACAGTTTTAATGGGATGGGTTTCAGGACACTGAGGAAAAACAGAAAGGCCTGCACAAGTAGACTATACAGGGGTAGGGTTCATCTGATAGAAAGGAAGGACTCTGGGGTGGGAGTAGGGAAGCCATCTCCTGAAATGGAAATGGATGAATATAGCCTACCTAAGGTTTAGGGAGCTTGTGGGAGAACACAGGATGGGAGGTAGGAAAGGTAGGTTAGAGCCACGTATTGGCTGCTCAGGTATACCATGTCAAGAAATGTTAACTTGATACCATAGACACTGGGAACCACCCAGTCCATGGTTTTTAGATAGAAAGGAATACAATTAGATAGGAGAGCAGAGGGGGGCTCAGTTTCCTCCTCTCTGGATGATGTGTTATTGCCTGAAAGCTGGTCGCTGTGCTATCGCTGGTTTCCCTGCCTTGCTTCTGTTTCCTACAGCAGACAGGACTTCTTACATGTCTCGTCGATCATAGTGGCTTCCTGTTATCATCATGAGAACTCTGTTCTCTTACTTAATATGGCATGTAGGGGCATCCCTCATGTGACTCCTGCCTTCCTCTTGAGCCTCACTGACCACTGCTCCCTCACTTGTTCCCATGCACTGGCATAGCTCTCCTAGCTTCCATGTCCTGTTGCCTCTGCCTAAAGTATTATCCCTTCCCATTATTTTTTAAAATATATTTGTATTAATTTCAGAGAGGAAGAGAAGAGGAGAGATAGTAACATCAATGATGAGAGAGAATCACTGATCGGCTGCCTCCTGCACTGCCCCCTGCTCCCCCATGGGGATCAAGCCTGCAACACAGACCAGGAATTGAACTGTGACCTCCTGGCCACTGAGCAATGCTGGCCAGGCTCCCATTATTGTTTATACCATTCAAGATTTCTAGTGCCAAGCACAGTACCTGGCCCAGAGTAGATGAATGGATTAAAGTTCACTTGAGTTTCAGGCCACCCATGAGAACTGTTCCTGACCTTGTTCCTTGAGTTTACCACAGGTTCCCCTTCTCATCCTCTAACTCCTATCCCTACCAGCTTTTCACACTGTCTTAGATCTTGTTGATTGCTTTATTATCTGTCTCCCAGCTCCTATAGTTTGGGAATACCTCAGGAAAAGGATTATCTTTTATATCTATCTCCCAGGTTCTAGCACAGTGCCTTACTGCATATTAGCTTCAATAAGTGTTTAAGGGTAATTAGATGGGGGTGGGGTTTGAGGAATCAAAGCAATAATAATGTCGACAAGGGCATAACAGCAATAGAAAGACTAGATTGGTTCTCCTCTTGGTGCTAGGAGAATGAGCTCCTGGTACTGGAGGAAAAAAGGCAATCTCAAGTTTTCACTTGGCAAAGGAGAGAATGACATGCCTTCCCCCAGAACTACTCTGTCCTACCTTCTAGGCCAGTGGTCGGCAAACCGCGGCTCGCGAGCCGCATGCGGCTCTTTGGCCCCTTGAGTGTTCTAACTCCACTTCTTCAAAATAGACTCGCCCTGGCCGAAAACCGACTTATGCGCGTGGGCCACGAAGTTTCAATCGCACTGTACGTGCGCACCCGCACGTGGTATTTTGTGGAAGAGCCACACTCAAGGGGCCAAAGAGCCACATGTGGCTCATGAGCCGCGGTTTGCCAACCACTGCTCTAGGCTATTTGGATCCCTCCTCATAGATGATTTATCCAATGGACACCAAGAGGCAAAGACCCCACAAGTCCCTGATTATGCGGTGTCCCCTGTAGGGGCCCTTCATTCCCAGGCATTGAGAAAAGAATAATCTTCATATGTCACCATTTACTCTGCAATCTTACATCTTGGTTTCTGTTGTAGAATAAAGACCCCAAGATGGCTCGAGTTGCACTGGAATCTCTGTACAGATTACTTTGGGTTTACATGATTCGAATTAAATGTGAAAGCAACACAGCTACTCAGAGGTAAGGAGCTGGCCTGGGGTAACGGTAATCACATCACTGAGTTCGTGGTAGCCACATCACTCAGCCAGTGAGAGGATGTTTTGTTTCATTACTACCTACACTAACACAATTAGAAGCTGACAGTTCCTGCAAGATCTAAGTCCTTAGTTATTGGCTCAGCAGCTGTGACAGAAACTCCAGCCTCAACTGGACAGCCAAGTTCCATGTCCAGGGATACATTTGTCACATTAAAAAAGAAATGGCTACAATTTCCCAACTGTCTGTAGTTGGAACACTTTTCATAGAGCAATTATGCTAATGGAAAGGGATAAAGTGGATTGTTTTCTTTTTCTGAATTTTGTCTGATACTAAGATAAGGTGAAACATCTGCTATTTTCTCTTGAAGAACTGGCGCTCAGCCAATCTTGCTTGTTTTCTCTTTTTTCCTTTATCTTTCAGCCGTCTTATAACCATCATCACAACACTTTTCCCCAAAGGGTCCCGTGGTGTGGTACCAAGGGATATGCCTCTGAACATCTTTGTGAAAATCATTCAATTCATTGCCCAGGTAATGGACAAGCTTCTGGCGTGAGTCTTCTAGTTATCTTTAAGTAGCCAGTCTCCTTCTTGGGATGTACTAACAGATGAGGTATCTAAAATATCTTACATGTATTGACTTTTCAGAATGGGTTTATAAGTGTTTTCACACATAGCTAGTGACTTTTGCTTCAAAACTAATTGTGACATGGGGACGTAGAGTGCTTTCAGCATGTTTCAAATGAAGGAACAGAGACAGAGTTTAAGTGATTCACCTAAGGTCCTAGAGCATGTTAGTAAAGGTATCTCTTAAACTCATAGTCTCTGGCTTTTTTTTTTTTCCCTTGATTTCTCTGCTCTGGATTATGCAAATCAGGAGGAAACAAAAGAGTCTGATGTTTGGAGGAAACCAAAAGAAGATAATTTAGTGAAATTTGATGAGTAAAAAATAATGGTGAAACTTTCATTCTGTGAAAAAGAAGAATGTAATAGGAATATTAGCATTTATCAAACACTCTTTGCTCTCTTTGCTAAGAATAGTTCTAAGTATTTTACATGTATTAAATTACTTAAAAACTGGAACCAATAATATTAAACATAGTTTTTAGTGTTTAATTTACTATTTAGACCTAAGATTTTTGCTTTATAATTCACTTTGTGAGTAAATGGTTTTACTCCAACTTTGTGATTTACAAAGGAATATGAAAAGACAATTATTCCAGCTCAGTATGTGCCTTGAGCCAGCTCTATACCCCTGAACAAGTCAGAGAACATCTTTTTTCTCAGTTTCTTTATATGTAAAATGTGAGTGAAAATGCTTGCCCATTATACCTAGGATGTTGAGTGGATAAAAGGAAATAATAGGTATGAAAATACTGTTGAAACACAATTGACATTGATATAAAGACATAAGTTTAATTGTTACTATCTATAATAATAAAAGGGTCCCGGGTGCCAGAGGGAAGCTGGTGCAAGCAGTTGGGGGAAGGAAGACCTACACTTGCACGAATTTTATGCATCAGGCCTCTAGTTTAATATATATCTCTGTGTGATTGGCACAATGAAATGCCTCTGTAATATTTATACTTAGGGAAAGGACATTACTTGCGTGGCAGGAAGATGAATGTAACCTTTCTGCATGTAATTATCATGTGACTGAGGATGGGCTTTAATTATTCTGGAATAGGTTTGATAAAATGAGCATGTCATATCTTCACAGCCACTGTCTCAAATTATTATAATCTGGCTTCAACCTTCTCATTTATGTAACCTTGACATACTTATTTGTCAGTTATTCATTTCACTTGTAGAATTATTTGTTGTAATATGAGCCAAAGAATTTGAAATGCTAGAGAATAGAAGAAAATGATAATTTTGCAGTGGCTTTTAACCCTTTGCACTCGCTTGCATTTTTCTTGAGCTGCTACCGATGCTAACCGTGTGGAGTCACACTCGACATCCAAGTGCAAAAGGTTAAACAATACATTGTAAACTGAATTTCAAGAAGGTGTCAGCATTTGCAAAACAAACAGGAAGAGTTGAGCCTGAATATAAGCCCAGAGACTTCAAGTGTTTTTATTTTTCCTTTGTTGTTTTTGGATTATTAGTCATTCTGTGCTTGGGGGAATAATTGCATATCTACACGAATAAAAGGGCAATATGCTAAATTAGACTGGGAGACCTTCCGGACATGCTTTCCGGACAAAGCCATGGTGGTGAGGCCAAGGCAGAGGCAGTTAGGAGCAATCAGGCCAGGAGGGGAGGGCAGTTGGGGGCAAGCAGGCTGACAGGGGGGGCAGTTGGGGGCAAGCAGGCCAGCAGGGGGGACAGTTGGGGGTGATCAGGCTGGCAGGGGAGGCAGTTAGGGGTGAGCAGGCTGGCGGGGGGGGCAGTTGGGGGCAATCAGGCCAGCAAGGGGGGCAGTTGGGGGCGAGAAGGCTGGCTGGGGGGGCAACTTGGGGGGAGCAGGCTGGTAGGCAGAGTGGTTAGGGGCAATCAGGCAGGCAGGCAGGTGAGCGGTTAGGAGCCAGTGGTCTCGGATTGCGAGAGGAATCCCAGATTGGAGAAGGTGCAGGCCAGGCTGAGGGGCACCCCCCGCCCCGTGCACAAATTTCGTGCACCAGGCCACTAGTATTACTTATAATTGCACATAATTGCATTATAATGAGAGCATCCCTGTTCATTACACAAAAACAGAAGCAGCTTCACCAAAGATTCAATGGGCATGTTCTTCCTTGGGGAGTCCCCGTGATCTGTGACACTGAGCAGGACTTCTACTCTTAGTAGCCACCTGCTTGGTACATATGATGAAAGTAGATATTTCATGTTTAATTTGTATCTTAACACTTTTTCATTTGTTTTGTTTTCTCTTTTTCACTACAGGAACGTTTAGATTTTGCAATGAAAGAAATCATTTTTGATTTTCTTTGTGTGGGAAAGCCAGCAAAAGCTTTCAGTCTCAATCCAGAGGTATGAGTGATCATTTTCTGTTCCTGTAACAGTGTGGGCATTGATAGAGCCACACCTTTGTAACTCTGGAGAATGGATGAAAGACATCTCCTCTAAAAGTCTTCTATGTGTTTCTGTCCATGTTATTTGGCTAAATAGTACAAATGATGGCATTTGAGAAGTAAGATTTTAGATGAATAGACTTAGAATGATGAAAGGTTGGTATGCTACCAGATTCTGATCATTTATAATAGAGTACACTATGCCCCCAAAGATAATCTCTCACTACAAGGAGGATGTTTTATTTTTTAAAGTCAGTGCATTTATTTGTAATTATTTTGATGCAGATTAACTAGTTGAACATTAAGAACTGATAAAGCAGAAAAAATAAATATATCTAATAAAGTACTAAAATCTAGTGAGATTAAATAAATGATGTATGAATATTTGTTTCTGTAGCAGCATCACAACTCAGGGCTAGGCAGTCATGGAAATGAGGATATAGTGGGCATGATACAGGATGTGGAGCGATGGGCCTGTGCAAATGAAAAGCAAATTCAGCTTTAAACTTTTAAAAACACATTGACCAATGGAAATATGCCTAACAAGCTGCCTCTGTGTAGCTCTTTTTCTATCAGGCTGTAGAAAGAGTACTGGACTGGCAGTCAGCAGAGCTGGATTTGCCACTTGCCATGGGAGCTAACACTTTTACCAGCTATATGACATTTACCTCTCTGCACTTCAGCTCATCCACAAGTACAATGGACAAAATACTTTCTTAGGTCACAGAAGAATTGTGATATTATGATACTACAAACTTGAGAGAAGGGAGGGAAAAAGGAGGGAGGGAAGAAGTTCCATACAATTCCTTTTAAAAGATTATTCCTGTCATAACTGTGATATTGTCTAGATCCTTCATTCTGTCAGTGAAAAAGGAGATCCAGAGGCTCCAAATAAGCAGCTGGTTAGTAGCAAAGGGAGCCTAGGTCTCCTGGTGTCTTCAGGCTTCTTCCCCCCACACCCTGGATTCTCTTCTTGGTGTAAGGTTGCCACAGACACATATAGGGACAGCCGTAGAAACCCCCAAAGCAGTTTCTTTCTGGTGTCTGTTGACATTATAGGCTTCTGAAATGGCTGCAACCAGGGTTCATGGGCCAATGAGAAGGGGACAAAGCCAGTAAAAATCCATGGCATTTGGGTTGGCTTGAGCTCAGGCCACTATTAGTAAAGAGTCTTCTCTTGAAGGAAGGTTCTCAAAAATATTTTTCACCTTTCAAGAGTCATGGTTCTAGCATCTTTAACAATCAGAATTATTGGGTTATTTGTCTAAAAGGAACATGTTGAAAGTCTTTAATCATTATCACCATCTAGAAAATTTACCCTTGGTTCTTCTCTCAAACTTCTTATTCAATCAATGATTAATAAGTTAGCATCTCTGTGCAGAGCATTTGAAATAATATATTTTTTTAACTAACAGAAAGCTATACTAATAAAAGAATAAGATGCAAATTGACCATACCTTCATGATGCCCACCAGCCAATCAGGAGCAAGTGTGCAAATTAACCCAACAAAGATGGCGGGTTAATTTGCATATGCAGGCACTGAGCAGGACACTTGTGTCGTCACCATGGCGACGACGCAGGCATCCCACACTGCTCCAGCCACTCTGGGCCTCTGGGCAGAGTGGGAAGGCAGAAAGGTGGCTCTGGGCCAGAGCGAAAAGGCAGCCGGAGCCGGAGCAAAGGCAATGCCAGCAGCCAGGAAAAGGAAGGCCCATTCTTGCACACATCTTTGTGCATCAGGCCTCTAGTAGGAAATATTTGAGTATCTTCTATTTCTCCTGATTTTATAGTAATACAGAAAAATTTAGTTTGTCAGTAGCTGTAATTAGAATCTCAAAGGCACATCTGTGACCCCACTCAATAGGACATACAAGGATGAGGATAGTCTATAAAGAAGATGCCATACATTTGATGGAGTATGTTGTAGGGCAGTTTCTCAGGAAACAAATCCAGATTGTATCTTTTTTTTTTAATTCTTCATTGTTTAAAGTATTACATAAGTCTCCTTCCCCCCCACCCCACCCCCATTGACTTTTCCCTGGCCGCTTTCACCTCCCAGCACATGCCTTCACCTGCCTACCATCTGTTTCTATTGGTTATGCTCATATGCATGCATATAAGTCCTTTGGTTGATCTCTTACCCCCCACACCTTCCCCTGCCTTCCCTCTTCAGTTGGACGGTCTGTTCATTGCATCTATGCCTCTGGCTCTATTTTTGCTCATCAGTTTTTGTTCATTATAATCCACAAATGAGTGAGATCATTATCTTGTTCCGACTGGCTTATTTCACTTAGCATAATGATCTCCAGGTCCATCCATGCTATTGCAAATGGTAAGAGTTCCTTCTTTTTTACTACAGCAGAGTAATCCATTGTGTAGATGTACCACAGTTTTTTAATCCACTCATCTGCTGATGGGCACTTAGGCTGCTTCCAAATCTTAGCTATTGTAAATTGTGCTGCTATGAACATAGGGGTGCATATATTCTTTCTGATTGGTGCTTCTGATTCCTTGGGATATATTCCTAGAAGTGGAATTACTGGGTCAAATGGGGGTTCCATTTTTAATTTTTTAAGGAAACTCCATACTGTTTTCCACAGTGGCTGCCCCAGTATGCATTCCCACCAGCAGTGCATGAGGGTTCCTATTTGTTCACATCCTCGCCACCACTTGTCATTGGTTCATTTGTTGATGATAGCCATTCTGAGAGGTGTGAGATGGTATCTTATTGTTGTTTTGATTTGCATCTCTCAGATGATTAGTGACTTTGAGCATGTTTTCATATGTCTCTTGGCCTTCTGATTGTCCTTTTTCAAAAAGTGTCTATTTAGGTCCTTTGCCTGTTTTTTAATTGGATTGTTTATCTTCCTTTTGTTAAGTTGTATGGGTTCCCTATAAATTTTGGAGATTAAACCCTTATCCAAGATAACATTGGCAAATATATTCTCCCATGCATTGGGCTTTCTTATTGTTTTGTTGATGGTTTCCTTTGCTGTGCAGAAGCTTTTTATTTTGATGAAGTCCCATTTGTTTATTTTTTCCTTAGTTTCCATTGACCTAGGAGCTGTATTGGTAAAGATATTGCTATGACAGATGTTGGCTATTTTGCTGCCTATGGCTTCTTCTACGATTTTTATGGTTTCTATCTTATGTTTGAGCCCTTTATCCATTTTGAGTTTAATTTTGTGTATGGTGTAAGTTGATGGTCTAGTTTCATTTTTTTCTATGTATCTGTCCAATTTTCCCAACACTATTAATTGAAATGACTGTCTTGACTCCATTGTATGTTCATGCCTCCTTTGTCAGATATTAATTGAGCATAGTGGTTTGGGTTGCTTTCTGGGTTCTCTGTTCTGTTCCATTGGTCTATATGTCTCTTCTTGTCCCAGTACCAGGCCATTTGGATAACAGTGGCTTTGTAATATAGCTTAATATTGGATACTGTGATCCCTCCAATTTTGTTCTCCTTTCTCAGGATTGCTGCAGCTCTTCAGGGTCGTTTTCTATTCCGTATGAATTTTTGGAGAATTCTTTCTAGGTCTGTGAAATATGCAGTTGGTATTTTAATGGGGGTTGAATTGAATCTATATAGATTGCTTTGGGTAGTATGGAGATTTTAATGATGTTGATTCTACCAATCCATGAACACAGTATATTCTTCCATTTGTTTATGTCTTCCTCTATCTCTTCTTTCAACACCCTGTAGTTTTCCAAGTATAGGTCTTTTCCATCCTTAGTTAAGTTTATTCTAGGTATCTTAATTTTTTTGTTGAAATGGTAAATGGGATTTTATTTATTTATTTAGTTAGTTAGTTAGTTTCTCTTTCTGTGAGTTCATTACTGGTATATAAAAAAGCCATAGATTTCTGGGTGTTAATTTTGTATCCTGCTACATTGCCAAATACATGTTTTTTTTATGGCATCTTTAGAGTTTTCTATGTACATATCATGTCATCTGCGAATAATGACAGTTTTACTTTTTTTCCAATTTGGATGCCTTTTATTTCTTCTTCTTGTCTGATCGCTATGGCTAGCACTTCCAATACTATGTCAAACAGGAGTGGTGAAAGTAGGCATCCCTGTCTTGTTCCTGTTCTTAGGGGAAATGGTTTTAATTTTTGCCCATTGAGTATGATGTTGGCTGTAGGTTTGTCATATAAGGCCTTTATTATGTTGAGGTATGATCCCTTTATTCCCACTTTGCTGAGAGTTATTAGCAAGAAAGGGTGTTGAATTTTATCAAATGTTTTTTCTGCATTAATTGATATGATTGTGTGATTTTTGTCTCTCAATTTGTTTATGTGATGTTCAATGTTTTTTGATTTGTGGATATTGTACCAGCCTCGCATCCCCAGAATAAATCCCACTCTGTCATGGTGTATGATCTTTCTAATGTAATACTGGATCCAATTTGCTAGAATTTTGTTTAGGATTTTAACATCTATGTTCATCAGGGATATTGGCCTAAAATTCTCTTTCTTTGTAGTGTCCTTATCTGGTTTTGGGATTATGGTAATGCTGGCTTCATAGAAAGAGCTTGAAAGTGTGACTTCCTCAAGAATTTTTTGGAGTAGTCTGAGAAGGATAGGTTTTAGTTCTTTTTATTTTTGATAAAACTCCCATGTGAAGCCATCCTGACCACGGCTTTTGTTTACTGAAAGTTTTTTGATTACTGCTTCAATTTCCTCAGTAGTTATTGGTCTCCTCAGGATTTCTATTCTTCCTGTTGAGTTCTGGAAGATTTTATTTTTCTAGGTAACTGTCTATTTTGTCTAGGTTGTCCAGTTTGTTGGAGTAGAGTTGTTCGTAGTATTTCTTTTTATAGGCTTTTGTATGTCTGTGGGGTTGGTTATTACTTCAACTCTTTCATTTCTGATTTTGTTTATTTGGGTCCTCTCTCTTTGTTTCTCCATGAGCCTGGCTAGAGGTTCATCAATCTCATTTATTCTTTCCAAGAACCAGTTCTTGGTTTTATTGATCTTTTGTATTATTGTTGGTGTATTTTCTTTCTTTCTTTCTTTCTTTCTTTCTTTCTTTCTTTCTTTCTTTCTTTCTTTCTTTTTTGTCTCTATGTCATTTATTTCCACTCTGATCTTTATTATGTCCTTCTTTCTTCTTACTCTGTGCTTTTCTTGTTGCTCTCTTCCTAATTCTTTAAGTTGTAGGGTTAAATAATTTATTATCATTTTTTCTTATTTTCTGAGATAGACCTGTAATGCTATGAACTTCCTTCTCAGGACTGCTTTCACTATGTCCCATAGATTTTGGATTGTTGTGTTTTCATTGTCATTTGTTTCCAGGATGCTTTTTATTTCTTCTTTGATCTCCTTAGTAACCCAATCATTGTTTAATAGCATGCTATTTATCCTCCAATTGTTTGATTTTTTTCATTGTTTTTATTGTAGTTCATTTCCAATTTGATGACATTGTGATCTGAGGAGATGCTTGATATGACTTCCATCTTCTTGAATTTGAAGAGACTTTGCCTGTGTCCTAATATGTGGTCTATTTTTTAAAATGTCCTATGTGCACTTGAGAATAATGTATATTCTATAGCTTTGGGGTGAAAAGTTCTAAAGCTGTCAATTAAAATATTTTTCTGTGTATAAGATGCCCCCCCCCCTTTTTCCAACCCCCAATTAAGAAATCAATCCTAATATATAAAAACCCAGGGTCCGTAATGACCAAAGGCTTGACCAAATGCCAGGCTGTGCGTGCAGCAGGCTCCAGTGGGTGGAGACTGGCCAGCGGGCTGAACTGCTGACCTCTTGGGGAGAGAGAGAGGCGGGGCTGATCAGCAGCTACCACGTCTGCTGGCAAGGCCCCGAGAGAGAGAAGCAGGGTCCTCAAGGCTGCGGATCAGACCCTGCTTCTCTCTCTCTCTCGGCCTTGCCAGCAGCCAGGCCTTTCTCTTCTTAAGATCAGCAGTTCAACCCACTCGCCAGCAGTCTGGGGTGGCTGTTGATCAGCTCCACCTCTCTGATCAGGCATGGAGATAGGCCTGGAGATGCTGACTGGCATAGAAACTGACCAATCAGAACCAAATCTGGGTGAACTGCAAGGAGCCAATGGCTGCCTAGGAGACGAAGCTTCTGATGCTGACTGACATAGAAACTGATCAATCAGAACCTAATCTGGGTGTACTGCGAAGGCAGAACCTAAGGTGGGGACTGAGGAGGGGTTTTAAGGGCAACAGCTGTTTGGTATAAGGTGTAAGAAAGCAGTTCAATTTTTTAATGACTGATTTGGCAGTATAGTGCATCTGGCTGGCTATCAGTCCAGAGATAGGGATTATGTATTTTTGTCTGCCAAGAGCATCTCCTCCTGATGAAAAAGGCTTTCTCTCCCCTCCCCATTTAAGCAGTCTTATCCTATATAATCTATCTATACTAATAAAAGGGTAATTGCTAATTAGACAGGGTCAACCAGCCATCTTCTGGATATCCAATTTCCTTCCGGACAAAGCCATGTGGTGGGGGCCGAGGCAGAGGCAGTTAGGAGTGAGATCAGGCTGGCAGGGGAGGGGAGTTGGGGGTGAGATCAGGCCGGCAGGGGAGGGCAGTTGGTAGCATGTTCAGGCCAGCAGGGGAGGGCATTTAGGGACAATCAGGAAAGCAGAAGCAGTCAGGGGCGACCAGGCCAACAGGCATAGAGGATAGGGGTGATCAGGCAGGCAGGCAGAGTCAGTTAGGGGCGATCAGGCAGGGAGCCAGAGGGGTTAGGGGCAATCAGGCAGGCAGGCAGGCAGATGCAGTTAGGGGCGATCAGGCAGGAGGCAGGTGAGCAGTTAGGAGCCAGTGGTCCCAGATTGCAAGAGGGATGTCCAACTGCTGGTTTAGGCCTGATCCTTGTGGTCAGATATCCCCCAAGGGGTTCCCGATTGGAGAGGGTGCAAGCTGGGCTGAGGGAACTCCCCCCGCCCCATGCATGAATTTTATGCACCGGGCCACTAGTATTTTAAATATAAAACAGAACACAGTTTTGTTTAGTAATTACTGCAGGTAATATTTACATACCAGTACTATGATATTATGCAGCATATCACTTTATTCAGCCTCTGTTGCATCACTGTTCTCTTCTTTATTAATATTAGTTCCACAAATATCAATTTCTTCAACTTCTATTGTGTCACTGCTGTCTTCTAATCACTGTCTATATATGTGAGATCATCCTCATACAGTAAACTGGTGGCATTTTCTGAGCTAACTTTGTTCATGTTCTCATGGCCAACCCTTCTCTTCTCATGAAATTGAAGCACCATTTTGTCTTTCCTGTAAAATCAACAATGTTCATTTAGCTGGCAGACATTCTTGCCTGACATTGAATAACCTTTGTTGTCACACATAAGCCACTTGGGTGCTCCTCCATAATCCAAGTCTTAAGCCTCTGCTCCAAGTTTGCCCATTTTGCTGGTTTTCCTCTTAAGGCCTTCTTCTTTTTTGGCATCTTAAGGAGTTGTTTTTCCTGTTTTCACCACTGTCTGATTATACACTCAGTGGGAGGTGGTCCAAATTGTCTCTATCCATCTCTATTTCATGCTCTTTTGCATAGCTGATTACATTCAGTTTGAATTTTGCAGAGTAAGACAGTTGCTTACCATTGAGTATGATGTGGGTTATAGGTTGGCTGTATGAGATATTTATCTTTTTATTTTTTGACATCCTTATGGGCTCTGAACGCTCCAGTCCCTGTTGCATCTGCACACTCTCCACCTCCACCTCCAATTAGAGCATCATCTGACATCAGTAACAATAAGGCTCGTGATTGGAGGAAACCTGATTGACAAGGTATGTGCAGTTTCGCACTTGTGCGACTCCCAATTCGGCTATATAAGATGCCCCTCAATTTTCAGTCTAACAATTTTAGAAAAATATAGCGTCTTATATATGGAAAAATATGGTAGGTCCATGTGATCTAGTGAGTCATTTAGGATTGCTGTTTCTTTGCTGATTTTTTTGTTTAGAGGATTCATCCAATGATGTCAATGGGGATCGTATCGCTATCAGTCTCCCGCTTGATATCTTCTAGAAGTTTTGTATGTATTTGTGTGCTCCTGTACTGGGTTCATATATGTTTACCAGAGTTATATCATTTGTTAAATTGCTCCCTTTAGTATTATAAAGTGGTCCTCCTTATTTCTTGTTATGGCCTTCACTTTGAGGTCTATTTTGTCAGATATAAGTATTGCTACCACAGCTTTTTCTTCATTTCCATTTGCCTGAAAAAAATGTTTCCCATCCCTTCACTATAGTCTGTGTGAGTCCTTTGTTCTGAGGTTGGTCTCTTGTAGACAGCATATATATGGGTCATGTTTTATTATCCATTCAGCTACCTTATGTCTTTTGATTGGAGCATTTAATCTATTTACATTTAAGGTTATTATTGATAGGTACTTGTTTGTCACCATTTTTATTCTTTATGCCTGTGTTCCTTCTTCCCTTTCTATTTCTTCTTTTTACATCAGTCCCTTTAGCATTTTTTACATTAGTAGCTTGGTGGTAATAAACTCCCTTAACCTTTTTTTGTCTGTGAAGCTCCTGATTTCCCCTTAAATTTTGAATGATAGCCTTGCTGGATAGAGTATTCTTGAATTCAGTCCCTTGCTTCACATCACTTTGTATATTCAATTCCATTCCCTTCTGGCCTAGTGTGTTTCTGTTGAGAAATCAGTTGATAGTTTAATCGGAGATCCTTTGTAAGTACCTTTCTGACTCTCTCTGGCAGCCTTTAAGATTCTTACTTTGTGGTTGATTTTTGCCAATTTGATTACAATGTATCTTGGTGTCAGTCTTTTTGGGTTCATCTTGTTTGGGATTTTGTGTGCTTCTTGGACTAGTGTTACTTTTCTTCCCAAAATCAGGGAAATTTTCTGTCATTATTTCTTCAAACAGGGTTTCTATTTTCCTTGCTCACTCTCCTCTCCTTCTGGCACCCCTATTATGCAGATGTTGTTTTGTTTCATGTTGTCTCAAAGCTTCCTTAGGCTCTCCTCCTGCTTTTTAAGTGTGTTTTTTTTCAGTTGCTCCTCTTCTTGTGTTTTTTTCTACCTTGTCTTTTAACTCGCTGATGTTAAAAGACATCAGCTTCTTCTAGTCTACTATTGAAACTTTCTATTGTGTTCATTATTGCAGCTATGTCAATCTTCATTTCCTCTTGATTCTTACACATGTTTTTGAATTTTCTTCCATCCTTTAAAGCATCCTTAAAACCATTGCTCTGAATTCTTTCTCTGAAAAAATTGCTTGCCTCCATTTCATTTTTTCCCCCTCTTCTGGTGATTCCTCCTTTTCTTTCATATGGGGGTTGTTTCTTTGTCTCCTCATTTTTGCTGTTCCTTTGTGATTGTTTCTATGTATTAGATCAAACTGTTATGCCACCCAGATTTTAAAAGTTTGTCTTATATAGTAGATGTTTTGTGGGCCCAGTGGTGCAATCTCTCAGGTCTTCTGGGTTGGGTATTCTAGGGATGGCCCCTACTTGGGATATTTGGGTTCTCGTGGTGTAGTTGAGTCTTCAGTGTTATTGTCACATTCGTGGATGGAGTCTCCTCTCAGGGTGTCTGGTTATGTGGCTTGCTCTCTACCATGTTGACCAAACAGCACAAAATACAAGTCGACAAGACACAACACAAAGGGAACAAAACACGAATGCACTCACGACACTGATAACCCTAATAAAAGTGACCACCAGAGAAAAGAGAATTAGGAGCGCAAAAAATGATATTGAGAAAAGAAATAAAAAAAAGGTAAGAGAGAAAAGAAAAAAAAAGATGAAAAAATATATGGGGAGAAAACACCACATAACTGATAAACCAAACAAATACAAACAACAAACACCCCAAAAATGGAGAGACAGAATCTGTAGACTCCGAGCTTATATACAGAAAGTAAGGTTAAGGAATTGAATGAATAGGGGAAGGACAACAGTTCAGTATAGAGAATGTAGAAAGAGAATAAGTGGAAAAGAAAAAAAGAAAAATAAATAAATGTTAAAAAATAAAAAATAAATAAAACAACAAAGTGTATACATTTTTTAAATTTATCTATTAATTTATTCATCCATTTTTGGAAAAAGAGAATAGAGGAGAGAGCAGGTAGGTTTGAGTTTATTGAGTGAAATTAATTAAACAATTAGGAGAAGAGGAGAGCAAGAGAGGAGAGGAAAAACAAAAATAAAAATTGACTAGCAAAGAAAGAGAAAGGAGGATGTGTGGACTTGGAGCAGGGGAGAGAAAATTAGATATATGAGTAAGCCATATAGAGACTATGATAATAATAACACATCAGTAAAGCAGATAAAGAAGATAAATTTTTTTAATAAATCTTTATTGTTCAGATTATTACAATTGTTTCTCCTTTTTCCCCCCATATCTCCCCACCACCTGGTTCCCACCCTCCCTCTGCCTTTACCTCCCCCCCCCGTTTTCCTTATCCATAGGTGTATGATTTTTGTCCAATCTCTTCCCGTACCCCCCACACAGACATCCCTTTCCCCCTGAGAATTATCAATCCACTCCCATTCTATGCCTCTGATTCTATTATGTTCACCAGTTTATTCTGTTCCTCAGATTTTTAATTCACTTGATTTTTAGGATCACTTGTTGATAGATATGTATTTGTTGTTCATAATTTTTATCTTTACTTTTTTCTTCTTTTTCCTCTTTTTAAAGAATACCTTTCAGCATTTCATATAATACTGGTTTGGTGGTGATGAACTCCTTTAGCTTTTTCTTATCTGTGAAGCTCTTTATCTGCCCTTCAATTCTGAATGATAACTTTGCTGGGTAGAGTAGTCTTGGTTGTAGGTTCTTGCTATTCATCACTTTGAATATTTCTTGCCATTCCCGTCTGGCCTGCATAGTTTCTGTTGAGAAATCAGCTGACAGTCGTATGGGTGCTCCCTTGTAGGTAACTAACTGTTTTTCTCTTGCTGCTTGTAAGATTCTCTCTTTGTCTTTTGTCCTTGGCATTTTAATTATGATGTGCTTGGTGTGGTCCTCTTTGGATTCCTCTTGTTTGGGGTTCTGTGCGCTTCCTGAACTTGTAAGTCTATTTCTTTCACCAGGTGGGGGAAGTTAAGAAGATAAATTTTTAACAAGGGGTAAAAAGAAAGAGAAAAACTAAAGTGGAGACAGGAGAAGGGAAAACAGGATGAAAGAGGGAGTACTGAGGAAGAAAAGTGTGGGGAAAAATAACAATTAAAAAATTAAAAAGAGAATGAAGAAAGATAATGAAAAATAAAAAAATTAAAAATTATTATTTTTTAAATAAAAGATAAAAAAATTTAAAAAGTGAAATGTCATTCACTTCAGCTGAGTTTTAATTCCCCATGGGGTCTAGTTTAAGATCCCACTCTTCTGTCTGCCACTTCTCAGTTTCCTGTTAGGTAGTCAGCATAGTGTTTAAAATTAAACATAAACATAAATGTAAAATACATTATAAAATTTCCAGAAAAAAACGTAAGATCTTTGTGAACTTTGCATGGGCAAAAATTTTCTCAGGACATAATAAAACATAAGTTACAAAAGAAATGTTGATAAAAATTGAACATCACCAAAATAAAAAATGTCTTCACTTTAAGAGACACTGTTAATAAAATGTAGAGTCAGACTGGGAGAAAACATTTGCAAAACATATCTGTTAAAGCACTTCTATCCAAAATTTATAAAGAACTCTCACAACTCAACAACAAAAAAATAACGCAGTTTTTTTAAATGGGAAAAATGAACAGCCTCTTCACCAAAAAAAAGAGGTAGAAATGACAAATAAGTCCATGAAAAGATGTTCAACATCATTAGGGAAAAGCAAGTGAAACCACAGCTGCGGCCACAACTGCAGTGGAGACGGAAGGGCGGGGCGGGGTGGGGCGGGTGGCAGCGGCGCGCAGGTGCGGGCGTGGGGGCAGCATGCAGGAATCTTCCTACAAATGGGCTCCTAATATATATATATATATATATATATATATGGTGTGATTCCATTTGTATCACATGGAAAAGGCAAAACTATAGGTATAAATTAGACAAAGGGTTGTAGGTTCTGGGGTTGAAGTAGAGGACTGGCTAGAAAGAGGAACAAGGGATTTTTTTGGAATTATGGAAATATTTTATATCTTGGCTGTGATGGCAGTTACCTGATACATATATTTCTCAAAACTCAAAAAATGCATGACCCTAGGAAGCATTGCATGAAAGGACTACTAAAATACATAAGGGAATTAAAAGACTTTTTAAAAATTCATATTTATTTTTTAAAGTATTACAGATGTCCCCTTTTCTTCCCCATTCACTTCCTCCACCCCCTTCTGTCCCCTCCCCAGGCCTTCATCTCACTATTGTTTGTCCATGGGTTATGCATATATGCATATAAATTCTTTGGTTAATCTCTTCCTGCCCCTCCCCCCTCCCCCGCTTCCCTCTGAAATTCGTTAGTCTTGTTTCATGCTTCAATGTCTCTGGCTATATTTTGTTCATTAGTTTATTTCGTTCTTTAGATTCCACATATAAGTGAGATCATGTGATACTTGTCTTTCTCTGACTGGCTTATTTCAATTAGCATAATACTCTCCAGGTCCCTTTATGCTTAAATATTTTAAAGTTAATACTCTATCATTCTAGAAAATGGAGAGAGAGTATTATTGAAGGCCATAAAATCATAAAGTACACATTTGATTGAGTATAAATGAGCCAGAAAACGTTCAACAAATCCTGGGTGGAATATCATTACACATTGAAGCTTGGATAAATAGTTAAAATGAAGAGAAGTCAGTATTACTTTAATGTTATGAAATGTAAGCCTACCACAGAATAGAAGATTTGGGCAAACCTGACTTGAATGTATAGCTTCCCACTTACTAATTAGGTAGCTTCAGTTTCCTCACCTGAAAAAAATGGGAGTAATCATGCCTTCCGTGCATGGCTGTTTTAAAGATGAGAGTTCTGGATACATTTTAGGGACTTGATAAATTGCATATAGATTATCATTCTTAGTACTAATAATTTTCTGCTGTAGGAAGTAGTCAGTTTTGGGAACTTATTACTTCACTAGAGGGCCGTTGCAGGAAGATTCCTGCAATAGGGCTTCCTGCAGCAGTCTCCGCCACCCAGCCTGCTTCCCTCCCTTCTCCTCCGCCCCGCCTGCTTGCTTCTCTGCAGCTTCGATCCCTTCTGCAGCGCTTGGCTTCCTTCTACACTGTCTTCAATCTTCGCTCTGTGCCTGGATATGCAAATTAACCGCCATCTTGGTTGGGTTAATTCGCTCCTGATTGTCTGGTGGGCATGGCTTGTGGGCATAGTGGAGGTACAGTCAATTTGCATGTTTCTCTTTTATTAGATAGGATGTGCTTTGCAAATATGAGAATAAATGTTCTATACATGGTTGTATAAGGAAGTACAGATGTTCTGGTACCTTCTGACCTTTTAAGATTATTGTACTGGGAGTGTCTTACTGACTGATCTTCCAGAGCTGTTATTATGTCTTACCTGAGCCCAAGGAAGATAACACTCTGACCCAGAATGGCCTTCCTTTTTTTTATTCTTTTTTATTGAATTTATTAGGGTGGCACTGCTTAAAAAACATATACAGGTTTCAGGTGCACAGTTCTACAACACATCACCTGTACATTGTATTGTGTGTTCACCACTCCAAGTCAGGTCTCCTTCTATCACCATTTATCCTCCCTATACCTTTCCCCACCCTCTGCTCATCAAGCATTACCCTATCCATGAGTTCTACTCTTTTTTTTTCTTTTTTGCTCAATCCCTCCACACACACACACCCAGCCACTCCCCCAACAGCTGGCAGCCTGCTCTCTATCTGTGAGTATGTCTCTGTTTTGCTTGTTAGTTCATTTTGTGTGTTTTTTTGTTGTTGTTCTTTTTAAAAAATAATTCTTTATTGTTGAATGTATTATATATGTCCCCTTTTATTTCCCCACTGGCCCCCTCCAGCCCACCTCCACCCTCCATCCCAGGACCTCACCACCCCATTATCTGTGTGAATGGGTCATGCATATATGCATACAAGGTCCTTGGTTGATTACCTCCCACCCACTAACCTCCCCTACCTTCCCTCTGAGATTCCGCACTCTGTTTTATGCTTCCATGTCTCTGGATCCATTCTGTTCATCAGTTTATTTTGTTACTTACATTCCACATATGAGTGAGATCATGTGATACTTGTCTTTCTCTGACTGACTTATTTCACTTAGCATGATATTCTCCAGGTCCCTCCATGCTGTCTCAAGGGTAAGAGATTCTTCTTTTTTTCACTACTGCATAATATTCCCTGGTATAAATGTACCACAGCTTTTTTATCCTCTCATCTACTGATGGGCACTTGTTCTGTTTCCAGATCTTAGCTATTGTAAATTATGATGCTATGAACACAGGGGTGCACACATTCTTTCTGATTGGTATTTCAGATTTTTTAGGATATATTCCTAGAAGTGGGATTACTGGATCAAATAGCAGTTCCATATTTAATTTTTTGAGGAAACTCCATACTGTTTTTCATAATGGCTGTACCAGTCTGCATTCCCACCAGCAGTGTACGAGGGTTCCCTTTGCTCCACATCCTCGCCAGTACTTATCATTTATTGATTTGTTGGTGGTAGCCATTCTGACAGGTGTGAGGTGATACCTCATTGTTTTAATTTGCATCTCTCTAATGATCAGTGACTTTGAGCATTTTTCGTATGTCTCTTGGCCATCTGTATGTCCTCTTTGAGGAAGTGTCTATTTAGATCCTTTGCCCTTTTTTCAATTGGATTGCTTCTCTTTCCTCTGTTAAGTTGTATGAGTTCCTTATATATTTTGGGTATTAACCCTTTATCAGCTGTATCTTTGCCAAATATTTTCTCCCATGCAATGGGCTCCCTTTTCATTTTGTTTATGGTTTCTTTTGCTGTGCAGGAGTTTTTCAAAATTGATGTAGTCTCATTTGTTTATTTTCTCCGCCCTAGGACCGTGGTCGGCAAACTGCAGCTCGCGAGCCACATGCAGTTCTTTGACCCCTTGAGTGTGGCTGTTCCACAAAATACCACAACCTGGGCGAGTCTATTTTGAAGAAATGGTGTTAGAAGAAGTTTAAGTTTAAAAAATTTGGCTCTCAAAAGAAATTTCAATCATTGTACTGTTGATATTTGGCTCTGTTAACTAATGAGTTTGCCGACCACTGCCCTAGGAGATGTATCCATAAACATACTGCTAAGAGAGCTGTCTGAGATTTTGCTGCCTATGGTTTCTTATAGGATTTTCATGGTTTCACAACTTATGTTTAAGTCTTTTATCCATTTTGAGTTTATTCTTGTGTATGGTGTAAGTTGGTGGTCTAGTTTCAGTTTTTTGCATGTATCTGTACGATTTTCCCAACACCATTTATTGAAGAGACTATCTTGACTCCACTATACTAGTATGCTCTTGTCCCTTTGTCAAATATTAATTAAGCGTAATGGCTTGATATAATTTTTGGGGTCTCTGTTCTGTTCCATTGATCTATATGCCTGTTCTTGTGCCAGTACCAGGTTGTTTTGATTATGGTGGCTTTGTAATATAACTTTAAATCTGGTATTGTGATTCCTCCAACTTTTTTCTTCTTTCTCAAGATTGCTACGACTATCCACGGTCTTTTTAGATTCCATATAAATTTTTGGTGTATTTGTTCTAGATCTGTGAAATATGCTGTTGGTATTTTAATAGGGATTGCATTGAATCTATAAATTGCCTTGGGTAGTATGGACATTTTAATGATGTTGATTCTACCAGTCCATGTTAGTAAATTTTGTTCATTAGATTCCACATATGAGTGAAATCACATGGTACTTGTCTTTCTCTGACTGGCTTATTTCACTTAGCATAATCTCTCCAGTGCCATCCATGCTGTTGCAATGGGTAAAATTTCTTTCTTTTTTGCAACTGAGTAGTATTCCATGTATAAATGTACCAAAGCTTTTTTGTCCCCTCATCTACCAGACACTTGGGCTGCTTCCAAATCTTGGCTATTGTAAATAAAGCTGCAATAAAAATAGGGGTGCATATATTCTTTCAAATTAATGTTTCAGGTTTCTTTGGATAAATTCCTAGAAATGGAATTGGTGGTGTTTCTTCTTATAAGCGCATGTGTTTTTATCAGTAACAGGTTCTGTGGCATTGAGTTTTTAAAATTTATTTTCCTACTTGCCAGCCTTTTGAATCAAAAGTCAACCACCTGCAATTCCAAGCTGGTGATTTTTGTTTTGTCATTCTCATGTGGAAATTCTCTTTTACTTGGTCTTTGTGAATTCACACATGTTGCATCTCTCCTTCAAGGAGACATAGAGCCTTCAGTTTGTCTTAGTTTATCTTAGTTGCAGCTGGTCTGGAGGATGACTGCTCACCTCTGTGAGGTGTACCCAGGGTCCCCCAAACAGAATGAGTATGACCATCTCAAATGTGCCCTCCAAGACTTGAAAAATTTCCTGCTTGTTTTCTTGTGATGTTATAACAAATAGTAGCAGAAACTGTATTTTATTTTCATAAGTTTGGCGTAAACTCTTGTACCTTTTAAATTACTTTCCCACACTAATCTAGATGGCAAGCCATACTTAACTGCCCTACAAAACTGATGGCTTAATTGCACCACAATAATTGGGTATTTCTTTGTATCACAAGTCCACTGTCTCTTACAGAGAATGAACATCGGTTTAAGGGCCTTCTTGGTCATAGCTGATAGCTTACAGCAGAAAGACGGTGAACCACCCATGCCTGTTACAGGCGCTGTCCTCCCATCAGGAAACACGTTGAGAGTGAAGAAAACATATTTGAGTAAAACACTCACTGAAGAGGAGGCCAAGATGATAGGTGGGTTTCAAAGATGTGTTAGTTATGGGACTTATTAAGTATTAAAAATGATCCAAAATATTTACCCTTAGTGATACACTTTGAAAAAAACATTTCCTCACCTGATATTTACCCTTAGTGATACACTTTGAAAAAAACATTTCCTCACCTGAGGATTTTTTTTTTTTTTTTTTTTGAGAGAGGAAGGGAGAGACAGAGGTATATAGAGAAATATCCATGTGGGAGAGAGACATCCATTGGTTTCCTCCTGTATGTGCCCTGACCTGGAATTGAACCCATAACCTAGGTATGTTCCCTGACCAGGCATGGAACCCACAACCTTTTGGTGCATGGGAGGATGCTCCAACCAACTGAGCCATCTGGCCAGGGCAAAAAGATCTTCATAAAAGTAGCTGTGCTTCCCTTTAAACTTTTTGGAACTTTCTGGTAAACATTTTGCCATTTTAATGTTAGACTCTTATCTGTGTCTTTTCAAACTTCTAATGTTGATTATCTACAATTTATAGTAGATTTCTAAGACATCTGTGTCCTTTGGTAGATAATCTTGTTTATAAAGCAACCACATATACATTTATTTATTCATCCATTTATTTGTTTATTTTTATAGTTTCTTCTTTTTTTTAGTAAAATTAGTTTAATCTGTGTTTTACCACACATACTGGGTTATATTATGGATTTAGCCTATATGAGAGTTTCATTGTAATTTAGCAATCTTAATCCTAAGAGATGATTTTTCTGTATTTACTTCTTTCTGAGTACCTGAATTTAGAAACCTACTACAAAGTTTGTTAAGATAGTAACTAGAATTCAAAGGTCTAATAAAAATACATGAGGATATCTTTTGCTTTAAATATAGGGTATTCCAAAAAAAATGTATACACGTAATTTGAATAATTATAAAGGCAGTGTTTATTAGAATACATTTCATTTTCAAAATTGTGCTATCAGCTTTTAAAGTGTGTTTACATTTTTTGGGACACCTTGTATTTATCTTTTCTGCAATGCTTAAAGGAGTTCAAAAAAGATTTAATGCATGAGAAATAACCATTAATAATTATTTTATTAAAGTATACATTGTAAATGCAATGCAATTTACTTTTCATTTGTATTATACACATAAACATATAAAATGCATATTTGAAATACATATGCTATACATATGTGTCTTTCCCTGTAGGACACTGACACTGTATTTAATGAAACCAGTAAAGTAATATAGCTAAAGTACATTTTCCTTTATTTTAAAATGTATGATATGAAGTCATTTTGTTTATTTTATTTTTTAAAATCCACACATATATTTCAGAGTATATCCTCACCCCAAGTGAGAATTATTCTTCATTCATAAATGATGGTGAATTTTCTTGTACTAATTTAGAAATATAAAAATTCTAAAGTAGAACTTTCTATTTCCTTGTTTATTTTAACTATTCTGAAAAATATTTCCCATTGAAGTATTAGAATTCCTACTTATTCCTAATTTAAACAGGTATTTGGTGAACACCCACTAAGTGCAGGGCACTGTGCTAACTAACAAGCCTGCAGATAAGAGATTGAATTAGACTTTGTTCAAAGAAGCCATCACCCATAGAAAGTCTTCAGTAAAAAATGACATAGAGGCTGAATATACTAAGATTTCATTCTTTGATAAATTTAGTCAAAGATGTAAATATAATGCATTTTTTCAGGCATGTCATTATATTATTCTCAAGTACGAAAAGCTGTGGACAGCATTTTAAGGCACCTTGATAAAGAAGTAGGAAGGTGTATGATGCTAACTAACGTCCAGATGTTAAACAAAGAACCTGAGGACATGATCACGTGAGTACAGTGAGGACTGTCTCAACAAAGGGTTGAATAACCAGAAGACACCAACAGAGATTCTTCTCATTTATTCTGTGTAACTGACCCTTGAACAACATGGGGGATAGAGGCACCGACCCCTGCACAGTTGAAAATCTATGGGTAACTTTTTCTCCCCCAAACTTAATTATTTATAGTATACTCTTGATCAGATATCTCACTGATAACATAAACAATTGATTAACTCATATTTGTATGCTGTATGTATTATACACTGTATTTTACCAATAAAGTGAGCTAGGGAAAAGAAAATGTTATTAAGAAAATCATAAGGAAGATAAAATACATTTATAGTACTGTTCATATTGTGTGTAAGTAGACCCATACAGTTGAAACCCATGTTGTTCAAGGGTCAACTGTATTTTGTTCTTTCCTTCTTAGAATCAGATTTTTAAGAAGTGTTAAGGTTGTAAAAACATACTTTCGTAATATTTGACTAACTCTGAAAATAAGTTCAAGCCTGATATTGATCTATTTTGTTTGTATGTGAAGTATCATTAGGCCAGTAAGTTAGAAAATGGGCCCAAGACTCAAATTCATTGGTTCATATTTTTCTGACATGGCATTTTGCTCCCAAGCTTGATCACAGTGCTATAGTTAATTTTTTCAGAAGTGATGTTTTGTTCCCAAGCTTGATCACCAGTTTACAGACATTCCATCTTAATAAATGTCAAATTCACTCGTTTCTGGTGATAGTCCTGAACTGAGAGAGTTAAACCTGCTGAATAGTCTCTATGCAACCATGCCACAGAAATACTGGATTTTAAGAAAGCATTCATAACTTTGAATGTAGAAATGAAATGTTCTTAGCCAAAGTCTAAGATCTAGATTTGTAACCAGAGTTCTACAGAAGAAACTCATACAACTTATATTTGCTACATTTGATTAATTATGGCAGAAACTAGGATTGGGTTTAACTTTTTTTTTTTAAGTCCTCACCCAAGGATATTTTTCCATTTATTTTTTTAGATAGAATGGAGGGGAGGGAGGAGAGGGAGAGAGAAGGGGAGAAAGAGAGAGACAGAGGGAGAGAGAGAGATAGAGAGAGAGAGAAACATTAATGTGAGAGAGACCCATCCATTGGTTGCCTCCTACATGTGCCCAATCAGGCCGGGGATCAAACCTGCAACTGAGGTACATGCCTTTGACCGGGAATCAAACCCACAACTCTTCAGTCTGAACGCTGATGCTCTAACCACTGAGAAAAACTGTCCAGGGCATTAACTTGACATTTTAATAAAGTTTCTATTTTGTTGTTAGACTTTGAATTAAATTATATTTGGCACCTTTGGCATAAATTTCCAAAAATATATAGTTAGGAAAATTTTCTTTGTCACTCAGCATATTCAGTTCCAAATACCACCGTTAGTTAAAAAGTTGCTACCTATATAGGGAAGTTTATATTGTGGGTGTGTATTTTACAAGGGTGGCATGTTGAAAACAAAGTATGACAAAATAAAACATGAAGAGTAAAAATTACAGAATTATTTTACTAGTAAATAATACTTAGCATCATATAAAGTTAAAATGAAAGCCTCCTCCTCAGAGCTCCACTTGAAATGTCACCATTCCTTGTCTTGGTGTGATTCTTCCAAGACCTTTCCCTGTGTCAGCACAACTATATATATATATATATATACATTTTTAACAAAAATATGGGCTATACAATGCATGCTATTGTATAATGAGATGAAGATCATATAAAGACTTTTCAACCAAAGTGACAGCAGGGTTGAAACTGACCAAGGATAATAACATCCTCTCTATAAAATTGTAATATGCAAATTAACCATCACTCCGCTACATAAGCCACGCCCACCAGCCAAGCCACGCCCACCAGCCAATCAGGGCGAGTATGCAAATTAACCCCAATCCAAGATGGCTACAGCCACAGAGAGCAAGGTTTCCCAGGTAACAGAGGAAGCCAAGCTTTCCATAGCCGTTGCAGGCCTAAGCCTCCACTCAAGCTACAAAGTTTCAATTATAGAAGGGAAACAAATTCAAACAAATGGCGGCAGAATGGAGCTTGAGAGAGCAGGCCAGGGTTGCCGGCGGCAACAGGGGAAGCAAAGCTTTCCACACACCCTGGCCGGGCTCACCCGCTTAAGGCTACAAAGTTTCAATTGTAGAAGGTGAATTAACTGCCACAGAAATGGCTGCCGGAGCCCCAGGCTTGGCTCCGCTCCAGGCTACAAAGTTTCAATTGTAGAAGGAAAATAAATTCCAGATACCAGGGCCTCCCTTTGGGTTGCCAGGGGGCGTGGCCGGCCTGCAAACCATCACAGGCCCCTCGCTCAGGCCGCCCCACACCCAAGGGAACCCCCACCCTTATCTGTGACACCCTTCAGGGCAAACCAGCTGGCCCCCACCCGTGCACCAGGCCTCTATCCTATCTAATAAAAGAATAATATACAGATTGATTATCACTGCAACACACAATATAGCTGCCCCCATGTGGTCAAAGATCCTGCCCCCATGTGGACACAAGATGGCCACTACAAGATGGCCAGCAGGAGAGGGCAGTTGGGAGGCACCCGGCCTGCAAGGGAGGGCAGTTGAGAGGGACCAGGCTTGCAAGGGAGGGCAGTTGTGAGGGACCAGGCCTGCAAGGGAGGGCAGTTGAGAGGGACCAGGCTTGCAAGGGAGGGCAGTTGTGAGGGACCAGGCCTGCAAGGGAGGGCAGTTGAGAGGGACCAGGCTTGCAAGGGAGGGCAGTTGGAGGTGATCAACCCTGCAGGAGAGGGCAGTTAGGGGTGACCAGTCTGGCAGAGGAGGGAAGTTGGGGGCAAACAGGCTGGCAGGGGAGCAGTTAAGCATCAACCAGGCTGGCAGCAGAGTGGTTAGGGGGTGATCAGGCTGGCAGGCAGAAGCAGTTAGGGGCAATCAGGAAGGCAGGCAGGCAAGCAGTTGGGAGCCAGCAGTCCTGGATTGTGAGAGGGATGTCCGACTGCCCATTTAGGCTGGGATCGGGCCTAAACGGGCAGTCGGACATCCCTCCAGGAGTCCCAGATTGGAGAGGGTACAGGCTGGGCTGAGGGACAACCCCCTGCCGTGCACGAATTTCGTGCACCGGGCTTCTAGTTAAATATATTGTCTGTAGCTCTAGCTCTTACCTCACAATTACCAGATTGTCCATAAACCTTTAACATCATTATTACATACTTTTTAAATATATTAAAGCAATTTTAAATTTAAAATATAGAAGATATACGAAATGCTTTTCCAACTTCTGGCTTAGAGTTCTTTCCTCTTTTAAAACAATAAAGAAATGAAAGGCCTTTATAGGAAGACTTTATTAATAATCAAGAGATCACAAAATAGAGTCAGGACCAAAACAATATATTCAAAACCATAAACAGGTACAGATTTAAATGTACATGTAAAATTTTCATTTGTATTTTAGCCAATACCTTAAACTTTTTCCAAGATGATGCTGTACTTTTTCCTATTGAACCATCTAGAGACCCCCAAATAGGACGAGGAGTATTTTTCATGCTAGGCTCTAAGGCAGATTCCTGAATGAAGAGTAACTCATTGCCACATTTAGGAGAAGAGTGTTGAGGTCCACACCACACTAATGGCAATGATTATTGGAGTTAATATCCAAGGTTGGTCCACACTTTCCCAGACCCTGCTTAAGGTTTGAACTTAAACACTAAGCATTCTGTGTCATGCCATGTCCATTTCCCATCCCTTTTATGGTTCATGCTAGCAGATAATAATAATAATAATAATAATAATAATAATAATAATAATATCTGTTAGTGAAAATTATGTTCCGGGGATCTCACATGCTTCCTGTGAAAGCTCAGTGAGCACGGACTGCAGTGGTAAAAGGCAATCCTACACCAATTAGAATCTCTGATCTAGGCTTGGAAGCCTGCAAGAACTAGCCTTGGACTTCAGGCGAGGCAAGGCCATCCGTTTTCTGACAGATATGGAAAATAATCCCAGCTTTTTAAAACTCCTAGTGAGCAAGTTAGGAGGACTGTTTAAATGACTCGCAGAGTTGAATATGAACAGTTGGGAGAGATCCCTGGGCTCTACCTCTGTACAGGTACTGAGGAAATTATTTGAAGGTCCTCTTTTTTAGCCAATTGAAAACCACGACACAATAGCTTCCTCTCCACAGTTCTCATGCACACCATGCAGGACCATGAAAAAAGAGAGAAAATAGTCTCATGGCTTTCCACAGAAGCAAAGTATTTTAGAAATCAACATAGAAGTATTTTATTTTTCACATAAACAGCTTTGTAGTCATTCTTAACAAACTTACAAAAGCATGCTAGAAAGTAATGTTATCATCTTTAGAATGTAGAGAATTCTCCTTGTTGCATTTCTATTCAGACCACAGTTACTATTCCAAGAAGTAATTACTACTATGCTACTTTGCATTTTCATTATTGTATTTTGTGTCCAATAATTATATTAATTTGGTGACAATTGTATGTTTATTCTCAGAAGACTAAATCATCAGAATTTAAATATGCTGTCACTTGGGTTATTTGAAAAATTTGATGGGTAGTTAAGCTTTTCTATAAAGGTTATTGATAAAATATGTGGTTAAGAAGGTAGTTATTTAAACAACTAAAAATTTAAGCAATTTATTATAGAATTTATGTTTTTCTCTCAGATTTTACAACAGTACAGAAGGCATTAATTACTTGTTGACATTTATTCTCAAGAAAGTAAAAAGAAAGAAGGAATCTCCGTAGACGTCAGGCCCATTGGAATAATTTTTAAAATCAGAAATATGCATTGCAGTATTTTACTTGACATTATGTAAGACATTGTTGAAGCACTTCATTTTAAAAACTGGGGTGGGAGCTCTAGAGGAGAAGCACAACTCATCATGAAGAGAAGCTTCCAGATGTCATGCTTGTTAGAGATAGTATTCCTTGTATAAAGTCCCACTTTTAAATTCTGAATGTAGGAATGACTACTGTGTATTTCTTACATGCTGATGCATTTAGGAATTTCAATAAATTCAGTGTTTTTAATGCAGTCTCCATTGAATGGCAAGCTGCATGGTGGAATGCTATTGGTATCAGCGTTTTTCTTTTCAGATATATAACTCTGACTAACATTTAAATCTTTATTAGTTTTCTCAGAGTTGGCAAAGCTATAAAGAGCATAAACATTTGATAATAATATGGAGCAAATAGCAGACAGTGATTCAGAAAGCATGGGTCTTTGTTCACATAGTTGACCAATTTTTTAAATTTATCATAACCATTGACTATGTTTAAACTTTGTTTTCACATTCTAGGGGTGAGAGAAAGCCCAAAATAGACCTTTTCAGGACATGTGTTGCTGCTATTCCCCGGCTGCTTCCTGATGGGATGTCAAAACTTGAACTCATTGACTTGCTGGCTAGGTAGGTGGGAATGGTTGTGGACATTCTTTGATTAAATTGATTTTAATCCTTTATCATGATTTACCCAAAAAGAGAATGATTGTTAAAAACTGACAAAGATTTACCAAATGAGGCATTATTCTAGGTACTGTGTGTAGGCAAGGAGGAATAAAGAAAATTTTTGTGTAGTTCAAGAAGTTTAAAATCCGAAGTAGAAACCAATACATAAGGTAACTAACAATCCAAGGCCTGGAACTGTGCAATTAACAGCACAAAATGTCACCAAGTTCAGTGCCTGGAGGATCACTATGGCCTAGGAACGTTGGCACATAATTCCCAGGAGAAGGTAGAGCTGGAGCTACCCTTCGAAGGAAAGATGGAATTCAGAAAGGCAAACGGGTTGATGTGAGCCATCACAGCTGTGGGGCTGGGATGTGAGTAGATGAGTCTGACTGGGAAAAAGTTCATTCTAGGTCCAATTTCAATCTGAAGCCCACAGAAAACTCCCCCGGGTAGTGGCGGGGGCAAGAAGGTGGGTAACCGGGATCCTCAGCTAATTTTAGTACTTTAGAAAGCTGTCCCAAATCATATATTTATCATCCTCCCCATCCCACACAAGAACCACAGTCCAACTAGAACCTTAAGTTAATTTGCTTTGAGTGAGATTGTATCGTTTTTGTTAAGTAAGCTTAACTTTCTCATGTTGATCTCAGGTTCTCATTGACAATTATGCCTATCAATTCAGAAATCAAAAGTGACTAATGATCTAAATGCCATTTAGAAGGCAACATCATAAGAACCACAGGGTGCATGGAGGAAAGGGAAGGGGAGAACAAAAGTTATCCTTGATTTGAAAAAAAAAGGAAAAGAAAACAAAAAGGAGTTTAGAAACTCAATGATAAAAAGAAATAGAAATAAGACATGAGAGGTCGATTTTCAGCTCATCTTTACTATTAGCTGACACATTCAGACTGATGTAGTTTTAAACAGAAGAATAACATGATAACAAATTTCATTTTAGGCAGGTTAATCCGATAACAGTGGAATAAAGAGTAACAAATATTAGTGCATACTGAATAAAAGTTGCATTATGTATGAATAATCTTGTTCACCCACATTCTCTAGCCTTGGAGAGCACCTTTCCATCAATATCCAAACAAAATACCCAAGCTCTCATCCCACATGACGGCAGGTCACCCAATGGCCTCCCCTGGCTTCTGGGTATCTCCATGGAGTACCGTGTCTTCTGGCCATTGTGGCCATTGTGCTCCTACTCTGGACAGCCAGCTTGATTTCCTCTGTTGACCACTTCCTGCTATCAATCAATGACTTCTGTAGCTTACTGTTCTTCCCCATTGCTCTTCATTCCAAGTGTGACACAACCACTCCCTTCCTACACCCAGTCACCACTAGCACAAGGATGATGCTGGTTTGTGGGGTTTACTGAAGATTCATTCCTTTGAAAATCACCATTTCGGGCCTTGGAACCTCTGACCAAAGCCTACTACCACTCTAGCTGGCTTTGTCACCAGACAAAGTAACTTGTACTTTTCTATAATCAGTGACCTCCAGGCCTTGGTTCCTTCTTCTCTCTTCCACTCCATGTTTAGGACATACTTTAAGAAGAATATAAAGCCAAAAAAATTACAGCCCCTCCAACATACAGTTGACCCTTGAACACCATGAGTTTGAACTGCATGGGTCCACTTCTACATGAATTTTTTTCAATAAATACATACAGTACTGTAAATGTATTTTATATTTCTTATGATTCTCTTTTTTTCTAGCATTTACCCCTGTGTTCTTTTATAAAAAAAATTTGTCTTTATTGTTGAAAGTATTATAGATGTCCCCTTTTTGCCTCCATAGACCTCCTCTTCCCTGCTCCCCCTGCCCAACCAGGCCTTCACTGCACTATTGTCTGTCCATGGGTTATGCATCTTATTATTTTCTTTTTACTGGTTTATTTTATTGTAAGAATACAGTAAATAATACATATAACATAAAAAGAAAAATTACAGCCTAGGCTTTTGCTGAGGCCTAGCAACTGGAATATGCCTTGAGCATAATCCCAGGAAGCAGGGTAGGGTGGGGAAAAGGGAAAAACCCTGAATAAAAAAGGGGCTTTAGGTCCCAGGTGAGAAGATCTGAGGAGGAAAAAAAAGAGTTAATAAATGTGGTGATTGGGCCCAGCCGGTGTTGCTCAGTGGTTGAGCATCAACCTATGAACCAGGAGGTCACAGTTTGATTCCCAGTCAGGGCACATGCCTGGGTTGCTGGCTCAGTCCCCAATAGGGGGCATGCAGGAGGCAGCCAATCAATGATTCTCTCTCATCATTGATGTTTTTCTCTCTCTCTCCCTTCTCTGAAATCAATAAAAATATATTTTTTAAATTCAGAATCTCAGGCCTCACTCTAGCCAGGCTAAATTGGAATCTGCATTTTAAAAACAAAACAGAAAACATGGAGATTGGGAGGTGGAGAGAACTGAAGAAGAAGGAGACTAAAATACTCTGGAGGATCATCCATACTAATAGTGAGTCTCCTATAGTGATGGTAGACTTTGAATGAAGAGAACGGTGCCCAAATTACCCAGAAATATAAAGGGCAGACTGTCTGTTTGCCAAGGACAAAAGTGGAGAAGGTGGTGTGATGCAAAGGAAGAGCTGCTGAATGAAAAGGCTGGATGTGACCGTGGTGACGAATTTAGGAAAGAAACCCCTCTCCATGGCCTGTGAACCACCAGCGAGTGAGAGGTCACCATCTGAGAGATTTTGAGACAGTACCAGACAATGAGAATAACACAGAATCATTTGGAAATCCTGTATGTGCATGCCTGCTTAGCCATGTGATCTAGACAACTTTTAACCCCTCAGCCTATCAGTTTTCCTTTGGTAAAATTGGAATAATACTGCCTATCTCATAAGACTGTTTTGAGGGCTAAATGATATAAGGTATATGCACTTTGGTTAATTCAGGGGAAAATGTGGCAGGAGGGAGAAGACAGTTATCAGTTAAATTGGAATAGAAGGAAAATTCACTCATGTCAATGAAGTTCTGATTGGTGGTGATGACATACACTAAAGCCTTTGAAATACTAATTTTTGTAAATGTCATGCAGTGTTCTGGTAAAGTCTCTAATACCATTTTGCTGTAAATCTATGTGGGACACTCTTACCTCTGGAATCACCTTGGTAGCCTGTCCGGTGGTGCCTGGCATGGAGCTAGGCATGTCAGGAGGGAACTCTGTTGGATATGGTTCAAACGTCAGTGCTATTTATAGTGCATCATGTTTGATATTATGTACATTCTCACAAAACCCAAAGCAATGGGTACTGTTCTTATGAGAGGAAAGAACAAATAAATACTCTTGAGAGTTCACATCTTAGGACAGAATTTTAAAAATGACTGGACTTACCTGGGAAACCAGTGAAGCGGCCTTTTTCACAAGCTTCAAAAGAAGCCAGAGACTTTTCTCCTCGGGGGAAAGCTGTGAGAAAATGGGGCCCTTCAGATCTCCTCGAGAGGGTAGGAGGACAAAAGTGAAGAAATTCAGCAGTAATAAATGTGGTTTTCAAGTCATCAATCATTTTATTCCCTATAGTTCAATCACATTTGGGTTAAATTGACTCTTGAGACAATATACGGTCTTGTCAGAGAGGTGTGAGACCTTTTATTTCAGACTCTTCACAGTCACATTCATGGTACAATTTCACTGGAGAAAAACTTGGATTTCTTCATAATTAGCAAAATAAGACCAATATTTGTGTCAGCTTCCTGTCCCCCCCAGCTCAGTTCCCTGGATAAGAAGTTTCACGGTGTGCCCACACAACTGGTCCTAGGTCCCCTTCCCAGCATTTTCGGTAATGGCTAACCTCAGACTTCTATGAGTATGTTTGGCATGACAGTGGTGTATGGGATGAAATAGGCAAACCCCTTTCTCCATGCTACAAAATGCCTGATATTATATGTATTGTTCAGCCCACTTGTAATGGCTGAGTGGGAGGAATCTGTCCACTTAAACTCCATGGAAGCTACTCGGGCCTTCCTGACATGGTGATGGGGTTCCCGGGGAGCACTTCCTTCCTGCTGTCAGCAGAGTCTGCCCTTCTCAGCCACGTGGGACCCCTAAGAATTCTTTACATGGTGGAGGGCTACTTCTCTCCATGGCAGTCACCGTCTTTCTCACTCTCCACCAGCCCCAGATGTCTCCTGCTCTGTACCTTGACCAGAAAAAGAACATTTTCCTTCAACAGTCTCCAGGCTGCTGTCCTCTGTCACTTCCTGCAGCATTTTATAACACTGAGAGTTTGCTCCTCTTTAAGAATTTGTCATACAGTTGTGATAATGCATATGAATTGCTTAGCATAGTGCCTACAACACAGTTAAGCACTCAGTAAATATTAGTTATTTTTAGGGATCCTTACATTTGAAGAACATATTATGCCATGATGTACAATGCACGTTTTGTATACATGTTAGGAAAGCTGGCCACCTATCATTTCCTATTTTCAGACAAGGAGATTAAGTAGCAGAAGAGTCAAGTCCTTTGCTCAGATTTACAGAATTTTCCTAAAGCCAAATGGAATTGACAAACGCCAATGGTTTTATGTAAGCTGACAGGTAAACACATTTTATGCAGTGTTTCCTTATAATCTGTGGAAATTTATATACACGTGTCAGTGATCTATGGTTTCTGAACAATATTTATCTGCTTTCCAGTATATGACTGTCTAGGAAGGCGGCTCATTGGTTTGAGTAGCTAAGTGAGAATTCTGGTCTCAGTTGCATGTATCACCTCAATAAAGCAGTCCAAACTGCTGTAAATGGTAGGAGTTTATTCTTTAATGAAAAGAAATTTCCAACACTTCTGGTAAATGATCCCAAGGTTAACAGTCTACCTGTCAGCAGGTCCCTTCTCTTAGAATCCCTTGTCTCCTGGGCTTTACTCTAATGCCACTTCCTCTGCTGCTCTTGGTGACATCATGGGGTGCTGGTCCCTCACCTCTTCCTAATGACCTTTTGTTTATCCTGCAACCATTCAGAGGAGGCCATTTCTCCTAATGGCTCTTTTCTTCTGGATATGACTTGTGAATTTGAAATTACTTTTAATTCATGCACCTCTGTACAACAAAATTATTCCAAGTTGCTATGCTGATTCCATTAACACACGAGCTCACCTTTATGAAAATGTTTTCCATGAAAAGTCCTTTAGGGAGCGGGGAGTGAAGGGTGCAATCACCAGCTCTAGGTCACTGCCAAGTGTTTTCCCTGGCCCAGCCTGAGCAGAATGTTGCTGCATGTTGAATCTAGACGACTGGTCAGTGCCACGCATGGCAGCTGCCTGGAAAAGACAGCTGCAATGATGTTGGCAATAGTGGCTTCTGATGTTCTGTGTTTATGGCTGTCATTGTGGAATCCTTTCAAGCCTCCTTAATGGTTTTCTTTGTGTATAACCATTTATCTGCAATTCCGTTTTAGGCTTTGTCCCCCAGCTGGTTGGACTTCTGCATGAGCTGCCTTTTCTTCAAGTCTCTCTATTCTTGAAATCACTGACACCAAATTCTCTCCTAAGACAATTTTTTACTATAATTGTAGATGATTTTGAAGTCAAGGACTTGTCCTTTTTTCTGTTTGAGTTTGTCTGTGTGATGGCCTAGCAGTGGTCTGGGGAACTGGCCTCTCCTCAGCCGACTCCTAGCTCACTGGACGAGGAGATGTGAGCACCTGCCGGTCTGGAGGCCAGGCCACACTGCTTTCCACACATCCTGCACCGTCAGAATGGCGGGACACATTTCTCATTTAATTCTAAGTCTTCTCTTTCTTGTTAGTTAGCTGGTTGTTGTTTTCCTGTTTCCTGCTTTACAATAGTAAGTTTTATGTTTGTCACAAGATGACCTGTGATTTTCTGGTTAAAATCTAATAAAAGTAAAAGTGAGAAAGATCTGGGTGGAAGAAATAGCAACTATATCTGATTGGCAGGTGTCTATTCATATTCTTCAAGGAGCAAACACAGGGACCCATGCTGCCCTTCCCCCAGCTTTGTCCTCTTCTCCCTGACCTGCTGCAGCCCAGACTTATCTTGATGCATTCGTTTTACTCAGTCTCAGTTCCATGACAGTCTGGACCTTTTTCTTCTTCAAAACTCCACTTTTATCTCCTATTGGGTCTTCTGTTCCCAAAGCTCTTCCTTCCCAGCCCCCACATCAGTCCTGGCTCTTTATACTCCAGTGATAATTTTTAAGCATTTACACTGGTCAAATGTGAACGCCATCATCTTAAGAGGAGTGTTTCCCCCCGCCCCCAAATATGAAGAATTGTACAACCTTGGGGCTCTCACAATCCTTAAAATGGTCCTGCATTGTGGTTTTAAAGATAAAACAGATGCTAAATTGCAAATTATGAATGAGAGCAAAGTTAAATGAAAAGTAGAATTAATCTCATTTGGAAAGCTGAGAGCATTGGCCCTTGCTTAAAAGTTTCATCTAAATAGACTGTGACATGGCCTTTAGTTTGACTCTAAAGACAGATGCTGGCCTGGCTTCATGACTATATTGGTTTGCTCAGGTTGCCATAATAAAGTGCCACAAACCAGGTGCCTTAAACACAGAAATCTGTTGTCTCACAGTTCTGGAGGCTAGAAGTCCAACATCAAAGAGCCAGCAGGGTTGGTTCCTTCCAAGGTCTGGGAGAAAGAATCTGGTTCAGGCCTCTCTCCTGGCTTCTGGCATTTTGTGGCCGCCTTTGGTATTCCTTGGAAAAGAAGGATCACCCCACTCTCTGCCTCCCTCTTCCCAGGATGGTCTCCCTGTGTGCATATCTGTCTTCAAATTTCCCCTTTTTATGAGATCACCATGGATCAGGGCTCACCTTGCTCCAGCATGACCCTAGTTCCAAATAATGTCCCATTCTGAGGTCATTGTGGTTTAAATTTCAGCCATGAATTTGGGGAAAACACAATTCAATCCATAACAGTGGCCATTATCATTAGTTAACCTTTACTGAGTGCCTGTTGTTCCTGTCTTAAAAAGGTGGCTTGTTACCTGCAGAAGCTTATTCTCTATTCAGGACCAGAGGCAGGTAAAATGCAGTAAACACGAGTAATAACCATAAGATGGGGAAATGAAGCATTTTTCATAAGCTAGTGTTTTCACACTCTGGGCTGCAAAGATGGCTTAAAGCTGCTTGTACAGTAAAGGAATATTTCTTCCCAAATGGGTGGACTTCAAGGGGAAGGGGGACTCCCTTTACTCCAGCCTTAACCAGAGCAGCTCGGATTTTATGTATTATATGTTAGAGTTCTACATAAAAGAATTAATAGAGGTGCTGATTGAGATACAAAGTTTGTAAATTCCTGTCTCAGACAGTTCTTGATTGGAAGTCAGGCTTTAAAAGGGGCCTCGGTTTTCTTTCAGCCGCTGTGATCTCCTTAAAAACTGTGGACTTAATTGGATCTTACTCAAAGAATTGCCTTCCATCTTCCTTCTCCACATCTTCGTGGAACTTGTTTTGGGAACAGGAAATAGATCTTCCCTGACTTTGTACATATCTGCTTACTTGTGAGCTTTTGCTGGATATTTGGACCTGGTTAAATTTGGACCAGTTAGTGTTTTTTAGGCAATAATAAAAGTATTTGTTTATCAAGTTTTTGAAAAACTATTTATTCAAAAATATATAACTGTATCACACTTGTTTTAGGAGAAAACTTTAGATTAAAATTTAGAAGTCCTGGGACAGAACCCTGGATTTTAAGAAAGTTCCTTAATCTCTCTGGGTCACAATTTCTCCTTCTATTGCTTGGGGATAACATCTATCCTGTTTGTGGGAGGCCCCACTGATTGGCCACCTTCTTCTCTGACACTGAACATTTCCAGGCTTCTGAGGCCTGGAGATTCTCTCTCCTAAACATCTTTGTCCTTTATCTCTCCCTTCTTTGTTACTTCTTTGCGTCAGGTCAGAACCCACCCCCCACTTGTTGCCTAACTCACTGCAATGCCCTCCTGACTGGCCTTTTCCCTCAGTCTTGTTGCTTCTTGAAGGCATCCTCTATATTTCTGTCCATTTATTTTCTCAGATGTGAATTAATCATGTTACTTCTATAATTTACAGAATGCATTCATTTTCTTCTAATGATAACAGATATTGAGTGCTTACCTCGTCCTATCTGTGGTGCTAAACACTGTACACAGACCCTCTCAATGAACCTCACAGCACAGTTATGAGATGCAGAGACAGTTATTGTTTCCACTTTCCAAATGAGGTTCTGAGGCTAGGTGGGTTTAGGTAAGTAGCATGAGGTCACATGACTAATGAGTTATAGAAGCAAGATATTGGTTTAGGCACTGATTCCAGAGCATGCACACTTAACCCCTTTTCTGCCGTACTGCTTCCCGGGGTGGTCTACAGACCCTCCCTGAGTTGCCCCTGCTCCTTCTCTCGCAATGTTCTACACAACACCCTACCCACTAGACACAGTCACACTGAACTTCGTACCCTAAGGCTGTATGCAATGGGTATAGTGCCTGGAAAATATTTTTTCATTGAATAAATGAATGAAAGAATTTATAAAGCATATGTTAACTATAATGCCCCATACCAATGTTGAGATTTAATATAGGTTAAACCAGAAATACACGGATATTCTTCAGTTGACTAGCCCAGCCTTGGCACTACCAACATTTGGGGCCAGGTTATTCTTTGTCATAGGCAATTGTCCTGTGCACTATAGGAGGTTTCTCAGCATCCCTGTCTTCTACCTGTTAGAGAGATGCCAGCAGTACTCGCCAACATGGGATCACCACAGTGTCTCCTCTGACAACCAAACATCCCTTTGGACACCAAACTAATTAAGGACAACTGGACTAACTTTTAATTGCTCATTTTCACTGAGTCCCTTACTTTCTCTAGTACTCAGGTTTCTTATCTTTAAAAGTGGTAGGATTTGATAATAATTTATTCTTCTAGTCAGTAATGTATCAAAAAAGTCTCCATATACAGCTAAATGTCATGTGGTATCTTATATTGCATTATGAAACAGAAAAAAGACATTGGTGGAAAACTGGTAAAATATGAATAAATCCTGTAGTGTAGTTAGTAGCATTGTACCAATGTTAATTTCTTAGTTTTGATAAGAGTACCATGGTTATATAAGATGTTAATGTTAGAGTTGCTGAGTGAAGAATATAATAACATATTAGGAGAGGGTGACCATTTTTTAGACATAAGTAAAGCAGAGACCTATAGATATTCCTTCATAGATCTAGAAGAAAAGCTAATGAAGTATGTTTTTGTCTTTTATTCATTACACAGGCTTTCCATTCACATGGATGATGAACTGCGCCATATTGCACAAAATTCTCTTCAGGGTTTGCTGGTTGACTTCCCAGACTGGAGGGAAGATGTCCTGTTTGGCTTCACCACCTTCCTGCTCCGTGAAGTAAATGACATGCATCACAGCCTCCTGGACTCCTCCCTGAAGTTACTGCTCCAGCTGCTCACTCAGTGGAAACTGGTCATACAAACTCAAGGAAAAATCTATGAGCAAGCCAACAAAATCAGAAATTCAGAGGTGATGTTCACATTCTTCCCATTGGTTCCCATGGATGTAAATAAGTTGGAGCCCAGAGACCTTGGAGTTCTTACTCTTGGCTACCTCGGAACTTGCTCCCAAATGGTGGCCCTTACTTTTTCCATCTGCCTGAATTGTGACTAAGAAACTTAGGGGGTGATTTGTTAGATTTATTAGATATCAGGTTAGATTTGTTAACATTAACAAGGCTATTTAGGGAGTTGAATTTTTTTCAGAGAATTATGATTATAAATGTATTTATAAGAGCAATGGCAATAGGCCAGGGAGATAGAGCTGAATTTTGGATATGGAAATAGATATGGATACGGATGTGAATATAAAAGTTCGCTGCCCTCCAGGTTTTGTCATAGTGGCAGCATATTGGTTGTGTTATCCATATCTACAGAGAAGCAAAGTGCAGTCTTGTAGTTTCTTTATTCTTTCATGCCTCAGTCCTAAATGGTAAAACTTCATTATAACACTTTGAAGAGCTCATCGAGGAGCAGAGTTGTCAGAGGAGAACCAGGGCAGTGGTGGCATGGCATTGGCAAAGAGCAGACGGAGAAAGGAGTCTAGCTTGAGAAGAGCATACCTGAGCATCTGAGGAACGTGTGCGTTCAGGGAGGTATAATTGTATTTAGCGATCAGCTAAAATCCTAGATTGGCTGACTTCAGTGATGAGGTCCAGGTCATTCTCCTTCCTTGTGTTCTATACATGCCAAAAGATGATAGATAACAAAACAAAAAAAAAAAAAAAAGAAAGGATTACATATGCTTGTAAAAGGAAAACTGAAACGAAGGCGGACTCTGCCCTGTTGTCTGGCGGGCATTTTACATTCATTTGGTTGTGGTTTGGGAACATTCAGAATCCATCTCATAAATACCCAAAACCTAGATTAGAATCTAATACAAAAACAAGTCTAATTAGAAAGTGAATCTTTGAAAATGCAATTTAATAGTGTCTAAAAGTTTATTGAGAACTTGTGTAAAAAACAAATTAGGCCACTTTGATTGAATATCTAGAGTAATATATGGTATGGATGTAAGCAGTTTTGTTTTTATTAATGTTAATACCATAAGCTATCTGTTATCTGTTATCTAGATAACAGATAGCTTATGGTATCCCAAAGTAACAATGGATCTAAAAACAAAAAAGGACCGATGATATTTCATGAATAATAATGAATTTATAGACATGTCTGGACCTAAGCCATTATGATCTATTTTAGTATCACGAGGTTAAATGTGCCCAAAGATGTACATATAAGATTAGTTTCTCCTTCCCCTGTTATTTTTCTGATCTAGAATGTTGTTCTTATTGTATGACAGTTTATTGCAAATGGCTCCAGCCACCGAATGCAGTCGGAACGAGGTCCCCACTGCAGTGTCCTCCATGCTGTGGAAGGCTTTGCTCTGGTTTTACTCTGCAGTTTCCAGGTGGCCACACGCAAACTGTCCGTTTTAATACTCAAGGAAATCCGAGCTTTATTTCTTGTCCTGGGTCAGCCTGAGGTATGGATTATTCTTCTGAAGTTCCCAATTTATTTCTTTCAAGAGTTTTGATGTTTAGATTAAAAATTGTAAATGATGCATTACTACTTTATGTTCTGTCATGTTACACATGATGTCAACAAATAATCTTTGCTTCGTGGTAGGTTTTTAATTATGAACCAGCACTATTGATCTAGGAGAGATAAGTCATATATTCTTAGAGCAATAGAAAAGCCTGTTTATCATTCTCCAAGAGATAGTGCTTATGAAAAAGTGAAGAATTAAGATTAAGTTATAGATCATTTGTCTTCATAATGTTCATCATACATCAAAGTAAGCAGACATTATTACATTTATAATAGAGAATAAACTTAAGAAAATAATGCATACCATTTAAAATAATTAAGATACTAAACAGTCTGGCTAACAGAAAGTCATTTAATCTTTACAACAGTGGAAAAGATGGCATCATAAGAAAACATGTCCCTTGGGATGGGAGAAATAAGCCCATGATTAAGCGCTATAACTTCAGCTAACATCCTGCCCTCAGTCAAGGACACCCCTGTTCAGGTGTTCAGGCTCATGACCTGATGGCCCAGGTGGCCAAACCCCAGACATGAGGCGATTAAAGAAAGTCCAGCTTTTTATGCCACTACTTCTTTAGAAAAAAATGGTACTTTCCTTTTTCTTGTTTTAAATCATGGGTCTTGACTTGTGATCCTCAAAATGGTCATTGTCTTCCCAAATATTTTAAATCCATCACTGTCCTGGTTATTCACATTTTTTTCAGGTAGCTATCTGAAATATTTTAGGATCATGCCTCTGGTATCAGGTAAATAGATCTCTGAGACATGCTATACTTTGGTAAACCTCCATTAAGTCTCTAATTATGAGAATACTGATAACAATTTCTATGTAAGTATCAGTTACTACCTAAGTGCTCTACACATATCTTATTTAACTCTCACAATAACCTAAGAATGAGTATTGTTATTACCCCCAATGTACAAAGACTGAGGTGTAGGGAGGTTAAAAGTCTTTATCAATAGCTAGGACATGACAGAGCCACAATTCAAAGCCAAATACAGATGCCTCTAAAACCCCATGTTCATACTGGTAACTGCTATTCCATCAGACTGTACGGGATGTTTCTCACACAGTATGTTGTTTTCTTACACCAGCCATGACTCTTTGGAAACCATTCTCATTCTCATTTTGAAATCATTCTCATACGTGAACAAGGATATTCCAAAGCATTCCTATAAGGCTTCTAAGTAAACAATTTTATATATCTGAGCTTCTCTATAATAAAGAGTGGCTAACATACACATATATGTATATATGTACATTCATTTAGAAGAAGGGATTGAGAAGTACAAATTAGCAGTTACAAAATAGTCATGGGGATGTAAGTACAGTATAGGGAATGTAGTCAATTATATTATAATAACTATGTATGGTGCCAGGTGGGTACTTGAAATGTCAGGGGGACCACACTGTAAAGTATACAATTGTGATACTTTTTTCTTATGCCTATTCCAATTTGCTTCTTTTACCAAATAGCTATACACCACATAGTTACCAAAGAGAGTATGTGGTTAGTCTCCAGTGCATTTTCTTTAGGACTAAATTCAGTCACTGTCAACAATTTATCAGTTATTTTAGCAGATCAGTAACTTCAGTAAGTAGCATTTTAGAGATCAGGCAAAACATATTTTTGTGGGGTTTCCACTCCTTAAAATTAATGACAACACCAATGCTTCAGTGAATAATGTCTGGTACAGTATTTAAATTCTTGTGCACATGTATGAATTTTTGAAATTCAGGTGCATGTCTTTTCAGTGCAATGTGAAATGGGAGTTCTAATTATCTTCCACTGAAATTTGAAAGACTCAACTCAGAAACATAGGAAGTTTTACCCACTGCCATTCACCATCTTGACACTCGGTTTTCTGTGAGAAAACCCTTATCACTGTCTTGCACACTGTTCTGCTTTCATGTTCTAGACAAAGGGAGTGGGCTGGATGGGGAGGATCCATTTTTCCATGGAGAGTAACCACCTTTCCTTTGTATAGGATGACGACAGGCCTATGATTGATGTCATGGATCAGCTAAGTTCTTCCATTCTTGAAAGTTTTATTCATGTAGCAGTTTCGGACTCAGTAAGTACATATTTTACTATTATTGCTAATCATTTTAAGTATAAGATCTGGATATGTGTGGCAAAAGAGAGACAAATAAAAGTGATATGGAAGAATTCAGGGATTTTATGTCAGGTTAATAAACTGATGCAGAAGTACTTAGGAAGCTCTGGCCAGTGTAGGTCAGTGGTTAGAGGATCGGCCTGTGCACTGAAGGGTAGCAGGAGTGCTTCCTGGTCAATGGCACTTACCTGGGTTACAGGTTTGATCCCAAACCCAGTCTGGGTGTGTGTGGGAGGCAACTGATTGATGATGTGTCTCTCTTACATCGATGTTTCTCTGTCTCTCCCCCTCCCTCCCTTCCATTCTCTAAAAATCAGTGGAGGAAATATCCTCAGGTGAGAATTAACAAAACAAGAATAAAGTACTTAGGAAAACAAGGCAGTATTTTCAAATACTGGCTTAGGAGACAGTCAGATAATCCTATCTAATAAAAGAATAATATGCAAATCATCACTCCGCTACACTCACAAGCCATGCCCACCAGTCAATCAGAGTGAGTATGCAAATTAAACCAAAAACATGGCGGCAGCCCTGCCCCCCAGTGTCTCCGGGCCTGTGTGAGTCGGAGAAGTCAGGCGTCAGCACCTGAGGCTGGCTGCAGCCACGGAGACCAAGAAGCCGCCTGCCCCATGATCCCAGGCCTCAGCCAGCCTCAGAAGCCTCACATCCACCTGCCTCACGTCCTGGGGAGACGGAGAAACCAGGCCCCAGCGCCTGAGGCTGGGTGTGGCCCGGGAGACGAAGAAGCCACCTGCCCCGTGATCCCAGGCCGCAGCCAGCTGGAGAAGCAGTTCACCCCACGTCTGGGGGAGACAAGAAACCCGGTGCCAGTGCCTGAGGCTGCATGCAGCCTGGGAGATGAAGAAGCCGCCTGCCCTGTGATCCCAGGCTGCAGCCAGCAGCAGAAACCTCAGGTCCGCCTGCCCTATGTCCTGGGGGAGACTGAGAAACCGGGCCCCAGCGCCTGAGGCTGGCTGCGACCTGGGAGATGAAGAAGCCGCCTGCCCCTTGATCCCAGGCCGAAGCCAGCTGGAGAAGCCGCCCTCCCCACGTCCTGGGGGAGACAAGAAACCGGGTGCCAGCGCCTGAGGGTGGATGCGACCTGGGAGACGAATAAGTCTCCTGCCCAGTGATCCCAGGCTACAGCCAGCTGGAGAAGCCGCCCATCCACGTCCTGGGGGAGATGGAGAAACCAGGCCCCAGTATCTGAGGCTGGCTGCAGCCCGGGAGATGAAGAAGCCACTGCTATATGATCCCAGGCTGCAGCCAGACGGAGAAGTCGCCCCCACTGCATCCAAGGGAAGATGGAGAAGCCACCCGCCTGCAGTCCAGGTGCCAGCACCTGCAGCTGGCTACAGCCTGGTAGATGGAGAAGCCGCCCACCCCGCAATCCCGGGCACCAGCACCTGTGGCTGGCTGTGGCCTGGAGACAGAGAAGCCACCCACCCTGCGGTCCTGGGCACCAGCACTTGCAGCTGCAGCACAGGCGAAGCCACCTGCCCACCATCCCCTGAGGCTGCAGCCAGCCTGGGCGTCTATGGCTGACCAGAGGGAGGGAAGCCCGGATCCCGGGTGCCTGTGGTTGGCTGGAGGAGGGAATCCTGGGTACCAGGTGCTGGCCGAGGCAGAGGTGGTTAGGGGCAATCAAGCCAGCAGGGGAGCAGTTAGGGACAATCAGGCTGGTAGGCAGAAGCAGTTAGGGGCAATCAGGCAGGCAGGCGAGCGGTTAGGAGCCAGCAGTTCTGAATTGTGAGAGGGATGTTCAACTGCTGGTTATCCCACGAGGGGTCCCAGATTGGAGAGGGTGCAGACCAGGCTGAGGTACACCCTCCCCGCTGCCCCCCATGCACGAATTTTGTGCACCAGGCCTCTAGTCTTTACTAATAAAAGGGTAATATGCAAATTGGTCAGGACACCCTCACAGTAACAACTGAACAACAGGCTGTGTGGGGCGACCAGGCTGGCAGGGGGGTTAGTGAGTGACAACCAAATGACTGAACAGCAGGCTGTGTGCAGCGGCCAGGCCGGCAGGGGGGTTAGTGAGGGACGAACAAACGACTGAACAAGCAGGCTGTGTGGGGCGACCAGGCAGGCAGGGGGCAGTGAGGGGTGACCAGGCCAGCAGGGAGTCCAGTTGGGGGCAACCAGGCTGGTAGAGGGGGCAGTTGGGGGCAACCAGGCCAGCAGGGGTGGGTTAGTTGGGGGTGACCAGGCCAGCAGGCAGAGGCAGTTGGGGGTGATCAGGCCAGCAGGGGGAGCATTTAGGGTTATAAGGCAGGCAGGCAGGTGAGTAGTTAGGAGCCAGCAGTCCTGGATAGTGAGAGGGATGTCTGACTGCCAGTTTAGGCCCGATCCCGGGGATCAAGGCTAAACCAGCAGTCGGACGTCCCCCGAGGGGTCCCGGATTGGAGAGGGTGCAGGCTGGCCTGAGGGAACCCCCGCTTTCACGAATTTTGTGCACCAGGCCTCTAGTTTCAAATGAAATTTGAGCCTTAGGTATATAAATAATATTTTGAAAACTACAATTTCAAGAATAATTGCTCAGGCTTTTTTAAGAAAACTAATTCACATAATTTATTGTACTTAACACTATATGTACCTTATATTTAATGGTGCTTTACAGTTTATAAGGTGTTTTCACATTTATTATCATTTTGACCCGGATAGGTATCAAAACTCAAAAACATTAAGGGGCACAGGGCCATAGTCACACAGAAGGAAGTGATAGGGCCCGGACTTGACCCTAATTGGACTCTGACTCTAGTACAGCTTTATCTGTCTCACAAACATATTCTCCCTTATAAAGTGCATATTAGCAGCTTCAGTTTTCATGAATAAGTAGAAAAGAGATTGAAATGGATTTTAATTATCTGGTTTTTTACAAATTAGTACAGTGCAGTCATGGAACCTGGACTAATTTCAGCTCCAAAGCTGAAGAGAGCAGGACACATCCCGAACGCATGCAGAATCCACACTGCCAATGTCCCTCACATATTCTTGTCAAATAACTATAAATGAATACAAACATAGTTGACAAATAGCTATGAGTGACTAGAAAACCTAACAATACTTGTGAGCTTTATGTGGCTTTTTCCAACTGAAATTCAACAGATCTATATCTTTTAGTAGCCTTGTTCTTGCTATGGTTGTGATAATAATGATACTAAAACTGTTAGCCATGCAGTGCACATCTACTGCGTCTTTTAGAAATTCACATTGTTTGAACATGGAATGGAAGAGTCAAGTTTTATTATTTTATACACAAATCTTATTTCCATGCAGGTTGTATTTTGCTCATGTGATTTTGTTCTGTGTTTATCAGAGTCAAAACCTTGAGCCAGGGTAATTAGGACAGCAACTCTGCACTTAGGAAGATGCACAGGAGCGGAGATGGGGCAAGCAGTACCTGCTCTGTGCCAGGCGTTCTTACCTCCCATTCACATAAAGGTGGAGTGAGAGCAGCATTGTAATCCCCAAGTCATAAATGAAGCACTTTGGGATGTCCGGGAGTTTTCTGGTCACAGGCTTTGGGCAGACTCTGGGCTGGAATCTCTTCTCTCTGGTGCATTAACCATCGAGGCCACTAGTGGGGTGCTCTGACCCACGGGAACTCCTAGACCCAGCAGAGAAAATGGATTGCGTTAAATGCCTAACAAAGATGAAGGCAATTTTCTTTCCTGGTACTACAGCTACATTATTTGAAATTTGGTCTTCTGTAAATTTTGATTTCTGGGCTTAAAAGAAAATGAATAAGAGCTTACGTGATTCGATATCTTTCAAAAGGTTCTAGAATGTATGTTTGGCTTGATAACATAGGACAAGAATATATAGGTATCTTACGTTAAAAATCATCAATAAAATGCCTTTCATAAAAGGAATTAAACTCAGCTATCTCCCTAAGTAATTATCATATATATATATATATATATATATATATATATATATATATATATCCTAATTATAGGTATTAAATATATATCCTAATTATAGGTATTAAACACACATTTATGAATCTCGGAGATTAATAACTTTTCAGAATTTTAAAATGGCAAATCTTTGGTCTAGTTTGAATTAACTAATGTTATGTCTTTGTTCAACAAATATTTAGTGAGCAGCATCTGCTTACCAATGCACAGTGTTACATGACATTAAAACTATACGAAGTACAACCCCTGTCCTTAACCTCTGTACTCCGGTTGCTTGTCATCTAGCCTAGGAAACAGTGATGACTACAAAACAAGTCCGATATGGTAGGGGCAGGAGGAGGTTTCAGAGTCACTGCATGGCCAGTCACAGAGGTGGTCAGGAAAAGCTCTGAGGAGGATGTGGAGTTTGCAGTATGGTGTTGATTCCTTGCCCTCTTGCACCTGCAGGCCACCTTACCACTGACCCACAGTGTGGATCTTCAGTGGTTGGTGGAGTGGAATGCGGTCCTGGTCAACAGCCATTATGATGTGAAGAGCCCATCCCACGTCTGGATATTCGCTCAGTCTGTCAAAGATCCCTGGGTCCTCTGCCTGTTCAGTTTCCTGCGACAGGAGAACTTGCCCAAGCATTGTCCCACGGCCCTCGGCTACGCCTGGCCATATGCCTTCACCCGGCTCCAGTCGGTCATGCCTCTGGTGGACCCCAAGTAAGGGATCTATGTGCTTTCCTCTGTTCTGCTCGTCACCATTTTCCCTCTTACATTTTCATTTCATATAAGAGATTAAGATATTATAATCTTCTCTAGATTCTGAACTTCCTAATATAGAATTCCTAACATTGAATAAAAATCTGGTTCAAAGTTCTCATCTAGAGCTAGTTTTGTTGTTATTGTTGTTGTTGCTTTTCATAATAATCAATATGAATGTCTAAGTACAGAATCTCAGACCTTACTGGTGAAAATGTTATGAAAGTTTATGCAACTTCCTATCCAGTAGTGACCTTCCCTGTCCAGACAATCCTTGACAGATAGCTGTTCAGCTCTCTTTGAGCACTTTGTAGGATCATTATTCAATAAATGATATTTAAAATCCTGACCTAGTGCTCGCTTCTCCATATTTCTAGCAGCCCAATCAATGCCAAGAAAACCAGCACTGCTGGCAGCGGAGACAACTATGTGACCTTGTGGAGAAACTACCTCATTCTTTGCTTTGGAGTTGCAAAACCCAGTATCATGAGCCCGGGACACTTAAGAGCTTCGACTCCAGAAATAATGGCGACCACGCCTGATGGTACAGTGAGCTACGATAACAAGGTGACATGACATGCTTCAGAAGAATTATTCTGTAAGGGTTTTTTTTAGCTTGTTTGTCTAGAGTTCACAGTGCAAATTGTACTGTGCCTGCCATCTGGAGTATACAGAATCAGATTTTCACCCTGAACATTTCTAAATTCCACTGAGTGTTTATGTGCATAATTTATAATTTCTGCCTGACAAATGGACAGCAGAAGATAAAGAGAGGTGAGCAAACTTTCTTAAAACATTGGGACTTGTATTTATTAGTGCCCTAAGGTTTGATTCGTGTCCTACACACCGCATGTCTGTCACTCCACACCAAGTCTTTACTTTTAAACCGTGCCTTGATTAAATTACCTTGTTAATGATAAGTTTTGTAGATTTAATTTGTTTTTTAAGAAGACAATTATAATTTAAAAGTTCTTTAATTTGTGTCTCAGATGAAAATGCATTAATTGTGCTATATCAAATGTATGGGTTGTTGTATTTTTCCTGAAATGGTGGCAGTGCCTTGGGAAGTGATTCAGACTTTGAAACTGTTATAATGGAGTCATCATTTGACTAAAGGAAGCATCTGTTCCCATGTGACCTCTTTTTCTCTTTTAATTAACTTGTTTCAGGCCATGGGCACCCCATCGGTGGGAGTTCTGTTAAAGCAGTTGGTGCCTTTGATGAGACTAGAGGGCATTGAGATCACAGAGTCCTTAGTTTTAGGATTTGGAAGAACAAATTCCCTTGTTTTCAGGTACATTAGTCTTAATAAGTTGTTGTAAATTCATACGTGCTGCCGCTGTCGTAGTCCCTGTTTATAACACAGTCTGAGTTTGCTGTGGGCAAGTGCCTGCAGTTTCCGGCATGGCGCTGTTTCCTGTGTCCTGGCTGATGTGCATGAAACAACCCTTGCTTGCAGCTGCCTCATGTGTCACTTTTTGTCATTGCAACTTTGACTTTATCTCTCAGATTTTATCTCACTTGCAAGCTTTGTTTTAGATAACTGTAAAAACAATTTCCCTGTCAATGTCCAGTTAACCAGACTGTCCAGAGGCTTTAAGGTCACAACAAGGAGTGTCTGCCAATAATGCAACACTCTCAAAGGTTAAGCATTGGTAGAACTCTCTTAGGGATGACCTGTTACACTAGTGGACATTTCTGTAAGGTGCTTTATCTGCCTTTATGGAATCATCATATCTCACTTTCCAGATTTCTTAGTCATTTCACAACTTTAATTAAATAACCATTCCATCTGAGGCAGTGTTAAGCCTTTGAAAGAGTCATCATAAAACATTATATTCGGGCTGCCTCTGATGACTTTAGCTAAGCAGGAAAGCCTACGAGGACAAATTAAATTGTATAGGTTTCACACAGATACAAAAGGGAAAATAAAGATTAATGAGACATCTTAGAGGCAACTGAAAACGATCAGTTATATTATTCATGTAGAGAGTCAGATTTTATCCTTACAAAAAGTAATTGTGAGGGTAATCTGATGAACAACAAAAACTGATGAATAAAAATAGATCTAGAGACAGAGAATCATCAAAAAAGACCATCAAACTTCAGAGGGAAGGCACGAGAGGGTTTGGGTGGAGGGGTAAGAGATCAACCAAAGGGCTTGTATGCATGCATGTAAGCATAACCCATGGACACAGACACTAGTGGGGTGAGGGCATGTGCTGGAGGTGGGGGTGGCCAGGGAGAGGTCAATGGGGGAAAAAGGAGACATATGTAATACTTTAAACAATAAAGAATTTTTTTAAAAAGAATTTAAAAAGTAATTGTGAGTTCTGTCTACTTGGATGCCACTTAGAGTTTTACTTCTTATTTATTAAAACTAAAAAAGCATCATGTAAAAATACTATAAGAAGATAATAAGAACAATTCCTGAAATTTCTGAACATTTTTCCCAAAGAACCTGAGGCTTTCTTTTGCATATCTCATCTTCTTAGTGTTCCTCAGGGGAAGTAACTTATGCAACTTACCAACCATATAGATCTGGGCCTCCGTTTCCTCCCCTGTAAAATTTTTATAATCAGTAAAAATAAAGTGTGTCTCTCTAATAAAAAAAGAAAAAGAAAAATTGGTATAATTATAGGATCTGTCTCAGATTTATTGAGAGAGTTAAATATAAAAATGCACATAGTAAATATTTGGTTAATGTCTGCTATTAGATGGAAGAGACCATTAATATTATTTCCATGTCTTTGGTGAAAAAAATTCTAGCATCTATATTGGAAAAATCAGGAATGAAACGCAGGCTTTCTATGTCTTGGTGCAGAATTCGATAGAGTTTACCTTCCTGTCCCTGGATTTCCCTGGAGGGCAATTTCTATTAGCACAAAATATTCTACCAGAAAATACAAGGTTTTTAGATATGGAGCGGGTAATAAACAAAATACCCACCAACAGGCTAGATAAATGGGACAGGTGAAGTATGTACATGTAATATGAGATATATATTAACATGATCAAACTTTTATTTTTACTACTTAAGAGGTAAGGTTTTTTATATTTGTCTTATAGTTTAAATAAAGGAATTTATCTCTGAAATTACAAAAAAACTTCATGTCAGAATCAACTATCAGTCATTCCCCTGAGCACAGACCCCAAAGGCAGTGCTATAGTATTGCACCTTCTCTTATGCTCTAATTAGACTGAAAATTTCTGTGCAGAGACTCAGTTTCACTTATCTTCAGGTCCACAGCCTGCAGTAAAGTGCTTTAAATTTAGGAAGTACTTGCAAAATATTGTTTAATTGTACAGACATTAAATCAAAACCAAGTCTATACATGTATTGAGGAGCCAAAATTATATACACAGCACTGGGATTAATACCAATAAAACAAAGTATAGGCCAGTACCTAATTACAGTTCACCATGTGACTGGGAAATGGGAAGGCCAGGGGAGATTTTGATGTCAGAAGCAAAGTGGAAAAACCAAATGATTTAGGATTGAATGGATATATTTGGTGACAAATTTGGTGTCAATAATAATATATTTAAAATGCTGACCTTTTTCCTCTGTAGAGAACTGGTAGAAGAACTTCACCCATTAATGAAAGAAGCTCTAGAACGAAGACCCGAGGTAAGATTTTGAAATTAAATCATTAAGATACTTGATGTATTTGGACAGTGGTGTGAATTTAAATCATACCAAATGGTTTCCCCAGCATGCTTTTAATATTGAATCTTAACATTTTAGCTTTTGTTATTTTCATTTCTTCAATATTTGAATACTTAGTATAATATGGCTCCTACTTTAAAAGATTTTATGTCCTATATTTATGAAAGCAAAACAACCTAAGTAGTCATATATATGTTAAGATATCACATTTATTTGAAGAAGGTGTGAGTTGATTGAATTTTGGTTTTTAGTTTGTTTGCTTGTTTTTTACAGGGAGTTGAATGGTCACAAATATTATTTGTTTTGTCTGGCATATGAAGCATTTCCCCCAACATTATCTTCCCCAAAGTGAACTCTGAAAAGGATAAACTTATAATGTAGCAGGATAAAAAATAAAAAATAAAAGAAGACTGAAATGAGCTTCCCATATAGTAGTAAGAATCAAGCAAGAAGTAACAAAAATTGAGCAGTTTGAGTAAGAACATGTGAGCTCCGTGGTCAGATGGGCGGAAGTATTAGTGTCCACTCTTTTCTACTTGACTTAAGATGCTCCAGTCTTGGAGCATCTAGGAATTGAGGCTTGTTCTGAACATTTCCACCATATAGATACTTACCAACCCCCACCCCCCGATGATCTTTCTCTTACAACCTGTAATAGCAAACATTGTCTCTGAGGATTAGGAAATAAGAAAAATACATTTTGTCTTTTATGTTTAGAAAATTGAAAAGGACTAGGTTAGGCCTTTCTTTAACCCAGTTTCCTAAAGCAAAGCTCATATTGCCTTGTTCCTGTCTATAAGTGGTATCACCTCTTTCTGTACAGAACAAAAAACGCCGAGAACGGAGGGACTTGTTAAGACTACAGTTACTTCGAATTTTTGAACTTCTGGCTGATGCTGGTGTAATAAGTGACAGGTAGGGTAAAAATTTCCCCTAATTGATCTCTGCTTACCACACTGGTCTACTTTTATCTCTTTTTATTTCCTTTCTTTTTAAAAATATATTACCTTTAACTTTTACTCAGAAAAAGTAAAAAAATCTTGTGGGGGTTCTTAATCTATTTACGCTGCATATAGGTCAAGAACAAATGTAGTGTGTCAGTTCTGACAGTGGATCTTATTTTCCATGAAGCATGTACCACTTTGAAAGGAAGACTGAGCATCTAAAAGTTCCATTTTTCTTTATTCCAGCACCAATGGAGCCTTAGAACGGGATACGTTAGCCCTTGGAGCTCTGTTCCTAGAGTATGTAGACCTGACCCGCATGCTGCTAGAAGCTGAAAATGATAAAGAAGTTGAAATTCTTAAAGATATCCGGGCACATTTTAGTGCCATGGTCGCCAACTTGATTCAATGTGTTCCAGGTACAGTGATGCATCACTGCACATGACCTTTATGCTTGAAAAAACTTTTGTTCCTCAGGACAGTGCTTCCCTCTAATCCTCCTGGCTTGTGTGCAGGGCTGGGTGGGATTGTCTATTTGTCTTGAAATACTTGGATATATACATGAGGATAGATTGTGGTAATTCAGCACAGAATTGGAAAGAGAACAATAGGAATTAAGCTTTGCTTTGTATTTGTCATTATTTCTATTCTTTATTTTGGTTTCCATGTGAAAATGAACGTAAGTGACTTCCATAACAAGGAAGGAATTCAGAGGGAACACTCACAGGTGCTTCATTTTTGTTCATTCTTGTGCTAATCTGTTAACATGTTTTAAAGTCTGTTTTGTCTGGTAGAAATATACACCAGCTTTCTTTTATTTGTTTCCCTTTGCATGAAATATCTTTTTTCATCCCTTTACTTTCAATCTGTGTGTCTTTCTATCTGAAATGGTTTTCCTGTAGGCAGCATATTGTATATATGGGTCTTATTTTCTTACCCATTCTGCTACCCTATGTATTTTGATTGGAGCATTTAGTCCATTTAAGTAATTCTTTTTTAATTATACATTTCAAATATTTATTTCATTAAATATTTGTGCTCAGTCACTGTACTGCACAGCAGATGCCATCTTTCTTGGGTGGAGCACACCCTTCCAGACAGCATCAGGTTGGGTGAATGCAATAGCCCCACACTCTGGACTCCCTGTCAACCCACTCTACAGAGCTTCCACCCTAAAGAGAAGTCAAATGATTGGGCCAGAATGTAGAGGTCTGGGCCAATGCAGGTAGTGTCAGTGACTGAGTTGTGTGACTTTGGGGAGGGGGCAATTCCCCCAACTTTCCCATGAACCTGACAGCACCTCCTCCTCAAGGGAGATCTACTAGCCTCCCGCTCCTAGCACCTGACAGCCCCAGCCTCTCAACTTTGGGTGGCTCCACCCTGTGAGATCTGGGCAGAATCTGAGACAGACTGAGTTGTGTTGCTATGGGAAAGGGGAAATTTTCCCCTCATACGCCCAACTGGTGCAGGGCCTTCCCTTCACACAGCCAAATCTTGATCACTTGGGCCTGATAAACTCTGCTGGCCTCATCCTAAAACTCCCTGAGACCCTGACCTACCACAAAGGTGTGCAAGCACCCAGCAGGTGGCAGCTAGATTTGGTATATACTGGGACATTTGATTTGTTAAGTGGCCTCAGGCCCAGCACTGGCACTGAGTTTGAACCTATGTAGATCTGGTGAACATCTCTCTCCCCTACCTAGTGACTCACTAGGAACCTATCACCTGCAACTTGAATACCACAAAAGGCTCTTTCAGTGACTGAGCCTAACAGGCAGGCAGCGGGTGGAGGCAGGCAGAGGCAGACATCAGGTTTCCTTGGGACTTTTAAAGACTTGCTCCCTGGCCCGAGGCTGGTAAAAGCAAGCATTAGTGTGCAGCTTGATCTTTTCCATGCACACCCAGGCCCAGCAGAGGCAGCCACAAATTGTAGACCACTTTGTAGCTCCAAACAGGTTGTCCAGAGCCAGTCACAAGCAGCTTCTGACATTGGCCTGCACCAGATTCCCATCCAAGAAGACCTAGAACCAACATACCACTGGTGATATTCAGACATCATCACAGCAGGATCCAAACAGCCTCACCAGTGGCTCAGCCAAAGGAAGATTTCTACATGCACCAGACCCTGCTGAGGTGAATCCACTTTGAGAGGTCAGCACCTGCAGTCAGCTCATTCACTGTGGTTGGAATTGATCCTCACAGTCAGCCAGCCTAATGGCCAATCCACACACAAACAGGCCACTAGTAATTAAGATTCAATTACAACAGAAAGTCCTACAAGGGATATTCCAGGAGCACCCAGCACAGGTGATCAAGGAAATTTTGCCATGGGGTCCCACAGGACACCTACTACATAAGGCCACCCCAGCAAGACTGGGAGTCAAAGCATACCTACATAACACATAGAAATAAATACAAAGAGGCAGCCAAAATAGAGAGAAAAATAAATATGCCCCAAATGAAAGAACACAAGAAATCTGAAGAAGTAAAGTTAAATGAAATGGAGGCAACCAATCTACCAAAATCTTAGAAACAGCAAGAGAAAGATAGTCAGTTACCTACAAGAGAGCTCCCATAAGACTATCATCTGATTTCTCAACAGAAACATTTCAGGCCAGAAGGACTTGCCAGGAAATATTCAAAGTGACAAAAAGCAAGGACCTAATTTCCTCAGCATGACTATCATTTAAAATTGAAGAAATAAAGAGCTTCTCAGAGGGAAAAAAAAAAGCTAAAGGAGTTCATTACCACCTAATCAATATAATAAATGTTTTTAAAAAATGACAGCCAATTTCATTTGAATCAAAAAAGAAAAGAAATGTTAAAGGATTTTCTTTAAGAAGGAGGAAGAACAGGAGGAGAAAAAAAACAAAGGAATATAAGTTAAAAGAGTAAAATGGCATTAAATATGTACCTATTAATAATCACTATAAATGTAAATGGCTTGAATGCTTCAATCAAAAGACATAGGGTGTCTGAATGGATAAAAATAAAAGATCTATATATTTGCTCTCTGCAAGAGACCCACCACAGAATGAAAGATATACACTGAGTAAAGATGAAGGGATAGAAAAATATATTTCATACAAATGGAAATGAACAATGAACTGGAGTAGCAAGACTTATATATGACAAAATAAACTAGGCTATAATAAGAGCAAAAGAAGGACAATACATAATGATAAAGGGAACAATCCAACAAGATGATATAACCCTTGTAAATATTTATGCACCCAACATAGGAACACCTAAATATATAAAACAAATCTTGATAGACATAAAGGGAGAGATAGACAATAATATAGTTATAGTAGGGGACTTTAATACCACATTAACACTAATGGGTAGATCTTCCAGACAGAAAAAATCAACAAGGAAACAGTGGCCTTAAATGACACAGTAGATCAGATGGATTTAATTGTTATCCTCGGAGTATTTCACCCCAAGGCAGCAGAATATACATTTGTTTCGAGTGCACATGGCACATTTTCTAGGATAGACTATATGTTAGACAAAAACAAGTCTCAGTAAATTTAAGAAGGTTGAAACCATATTAAGCATCTTCTCTGGCCATAATGCTATGAAACCAGAAATCAATCACAAGAAAACAACTGAAAAACACACAAAAACATGGAGCTAAATAACATGTTACAAAACAATGAATGGGTCAACAATGAGATCAAGGAAGAAATAAAAAAGATACCTTAAAACAAATGAAAATGAGAACACAACAACCCAAAATCTATTGTATACAGCAAAAGCAGTTCTGAGAGGGAAATTCATAGCATTACAGGCCTACCTTAAGAAACAAGAAAAATCTCAACTAAACAATCTAACTTTACACTTAAAGGAACTAGAAAAGGAAAAACTAGCAAACTCCAAAGTGAGTAGAAGAACAGAAATAATAAAGATCAGAACAGAAATAAATGACAAAGACTTTTTAAAAATACAAAAGATCAATGAAACCAAGAGCTGGGTCTTTGAAAAGGTAAACAAGGTTGATAAACCTTTAACCATACTCATGAAGAAGAAAAGAGAGAGGATCCTAATAAATAAAAATCAGACATGAAAGAGGAGAAGTAACAAGTGACTCTACAGAAATACAAAGTATTGTAAGAAAATATTATGAAAAACTGTATGATAACAAATTGGACAATTGGAACAAAATGGATAAATTCCTAGAAATATACAATCTTCCAAAACTGAATCAGGAAGACTAGAGAATCTGAATAGACAGATTATAATTAGTAGAATTAAAGCAGTAGTCAAAAAAACTCCCAACAAACAAGACATGGACCAGATGGCTTCATAGGAGAATTTTATCAAACATTCAAAGAAGAACTAACAGCTATCCTTTTTAAAATATTCCAAGAAATTCAAGAGGAGGAAAGACTCCCATGCTTATTTTATGAGGCCAGCACTATCCTAATTCCAAAACCAGATAAAGACACTACAAAGAAAGAAAATTATAGGTCAATATCCTTGATGAACATAGATGCTAAAATCCTCAACAAAATATTAGCAAACCGGATCCATCAATACTTTGAAAACATCATACACCATGATCAAGTGGAATTTATTCCTAGGATGCATGGTTGGTAACAATATCCACAAATCAATAAATGTGATATATCACATAAACAAAATGAAGGATAAAACCACATGATTGTATCACTAGATGCAGAATAAAGCATTTAATAAAATCCTATATAATAAAATGGTAATATGCAAATTGACCCTAATGGCGGAACAACCAGCTGCTATGATGCACACTGACCACCAGGGGAAAGATGCTCAATGCAGGAGCTGCCCCCTGGTGGTCAGTGCACTTCCATAGGGGGAGCGCCACTCAGCCAGAAGCCGGCTCATGGCTGGCCAGCACAGCAGTGGTAGCGAGAGCCTCTCCTGCCTCCGCGGCAGCACTAAGGATGTCCGACTAACAGCTTAGGCCTGCTCCCCACAGCCTAAGCTGTTAGTTGGACATCCCCCGAGGGCTTCCGGGCTGCCAGAGGGATGTCTGACTGCCAGCTTAGGCCTGATCCCCTGGGGAGCAGGCCTAAGCCAGCAGTGGACATCCCCCGAGAGTCCCAGACTACAAGAGGGCGCAAGCCAGGCTGAGGGAACCCCCGCCCCAGCACACGAATTTTCATGCACCAGGCCTCTAGTTTATAATAAAAATTCTCAGCAACGTGGAAATACAGGGAACATACTTCAACATAATAAAAGGTATATAGGACAAACCTACAGCCAATATAAAATTCAATGGGAAAAACCAAAAACGTTTCCCTTAAGACTGAGTACAAGATAGGAATGTCCACTCTCACCACTCTTAGTCAACATAGTACTGGAAGTCCTAGCCACAGCAATTAGTCAGACAAGAGGAAGAAATAAAAGGCATCCATATTGGAAAAGAAGACGTAAAACTATCATTATTTGCATATGACATGATACAGTATATAAAGAACCCTAAATATTGCACCAAAAAAACTATTAGATCTGACAAATTAGTTCAGTAAAGTAGCAGGATACAAAATAAACATCCAGAAATCAGTTGCATTTCTATATACCAATAATGAACTAGCAGAAAGGGGAACTAATAAAACAATCCCATTTACAATTGCATTAATAAAAACAACAATCTAGGAATAAATTTAACCAAGAATGTAAAAGACCTGTACTCCAAAAGTTATAAGACACTGAAGAATGAAAGTGAAGAAGATACAAATAAGTGGAACTGTATACCATGCTGATGGATAGGAAGAAGTAACATCATTAAAATGTCGATACTACCCAAAGCAATCTATAGACTCCACACAATTCCTATCAAGTTACTAATGGAATATTTTATAGAATTGGAACCAATATTCCAAAAATTTATATGGAACCACAAAAGACCCTGAATAGCCACAGCAATCTTGAGGAAGAAGAACAAAGTTGAAGAAATCATGCTATCTGATATCTAAACTATACTACAAGGCCAGTTCAGTGTAAAAATGAATGACTGCTGTCATTAAAAGCACTTTACATAATTACAAAAAGCTCCATTCAACTATTTCTACTTTTTCATAACTTTGATGTTGTATAACCAATCCTTCTCATTTTGATGACTCTAAAGTAAGATGTGAGCTGGCCTCTTCAGCTAAAGTACATTTGTTTAAAATTGTCTATACATTATACTTTATAGTTTTTCCTAAAGACTGGCAGCAGTCCAGGGAACATTGTCTATGTAAGCAGCTGATTGGAAGGTGTTGGAAAGTTCTCTAGATATTGAATAGAGAACAGTGTGTGAGTCATCTTTTGTCTCTGCTTCCTGCTCTGACAACATGCTAGCGAGGAAGGCTGCACCTTTAGAAAGAAAATTCTTCTTAACTTTTTAAACACTTTTTATTACCTAAAGAAAACTGGAGTTAGGAAATGAAATTAATCCTTTCTCCAAAACTTAAAACTGCTGCATAATAGTGACATAAATTGTATTCACTATATTTTTTATTCTCAGAGACTGTTAACTGCATTTTTCTCTCTAGTTCACCACAGGAGATTTCTCTTCCCCCAGCAAAGCCTGAGGCACCATCTTTTCATCTTGTTCAGCCAGTGGGCAGGGCCCTTCAGCATTATGTTCACACCTCTGGATCGATATAGTGACAGGAACCATCAGATCACAAGATACCAGTATTGTGCCTTAAAGGTAAGTCACCTTTGCCTCATGATGATTCTTGTGAGATCCATGGTTTCTTTCCTTAAACTGATAACCATGCCTTAAATTAGGTTGAAATAAATAATATGATTTCATATGATATGACAGAATCTAAGTATACTGGCAAAAAAAATCAAATAAATACACACATAAATACATAAGCTGACCTTAAAAATTCCAAAATGTACACACATAAAATAGATTGATAGTTGTGTATAGATATGCAACTATTCCAATTGGCCTCATAATTTCTAAATGCAAAACTTATCCAAGCTTCCACTTTAATCATTGTGTCCTCTATATAAGAACCACATGTTTTTTTGTTTTGTTTGTTTTAGTTTTTAATAATTTTATTAAATCTTTATGTTGAAAGTATTACACAGGTTCTCTTTTTTCTCCCACAGAACCACATGTTTTTTCGTAAGGGATAAACCCTTAAAGTAGCTGCCTTGCCAGTAAACTTCCAACCTAAGAAAAAGTCCATAGATTATAATGAGGGGTGTGTGTGTGTATGTGTGTGTGTGTGTGTGTGTGTGTGTGTGTGTGTGTGTGTGTGGTGTCCCCCCAAAAAAGTATACATACACTTTGAATAATTATAAAGGCAGTCTTTATTAAAATACATTTCATTTCAAAATTGAGCTATCAGAAATTAAAGTGTGCATACATTTTTTGTGGCATCCTGTGTGTGTGTGTGTGTGTGTGTGTGTGTGTATATAAATATATATATATATTAGGAGCCCAGCACATGATTTGAAATCATGCGGCACCGCCCATCCTTGAATCACCAGTCGGGCCCTCTCCACCCGTGAAGCAGCCACGGCCACTGCTGATCAGGCCCTCCCCCAGCACAGGCGCACAGAGGCCCCTGCTACCCCGCCCCCAACACTGCACGCTCAACCTCCTCCTGTCTGGTCGACCTATTACAGCATCCTGGTTAATTAGCATATTTCTCTCTCTCTCTCTCTCTCTCTCTCTCTCTCTCTCTCTCTCTCTCTATATATATATATATATATATATATATATATATATATATATATACATAACCTCAAGTTCAAAATCTGCCATTTCCATTTTTAGCCTCTTATCCTAGAAGATTCCCAGAAATAAATAAATTTCCACACTACTAGGACTGTTCAAAAATTTCAGAAACATGATTCCCAGTCTAATTTAAACTATCATATATAGCATAAATTGCTGACTTTCAGGTTGACTATTGTCTCAATGGTGCTCATTTAAACCATGGCCCTGATAGTCACCGGACTTGCTAATTGCAGAATTAATAAAGATCTCACCTTCCCTTGCTTCCTCCCCTCAACCTCAAAGAAACTGAAGTTTATATTTTTCATTTTCTTTATCTTTGATTAAGAATCACAATTATTCCATGTTTTTCATAGTTTGTCGATTCAGTACATAGTCAAATATTTGTCATCAAAGCAAAAGTTTAAAAGCTCTATCTTCTAAACAGAATTAATTCACTTGAACTCACTTAAGGTGAGTTCATTTTCAAAACTGTGACATGGCATTTTGCTTTGAATGTTTTACTGTTTCATGATAAAGACTTCTTATTATCATAAGATACATTTTCATGAAGTTAAATTTATGAATTTAGCTCTTCTAAAATGAGCCAATTGGGAATCTGGTACTTTTTATTGACTATACTAAGGAATACTTAAAAATCTGTGGAAATAAGTGCTTTAAAAGACCTTTATCATTTATAATTCTGGTAGTTATGTTTTATACAGTCAGTTGCATACCATTAGACCATGCCAGTTTTCATTCCCAGGTGCTTTGTGTTCTGTTATCAGGCAATGTCAGCAGTGCTGTGCTGCGGACCTGTGTTTGACAACGTGGGCCTTTCCCCAGATGGCTACCTCTATAAGTGGCTTGACAACATTCTGGCTTGTCAAGATTTACGAGTAAGTACCAGCTAAAGATACTTACTTGTTCAATGTATAGGGTAGTCTGCCTCAGCTGGGTTACTGAGTGTCTAAGCATTGTTCACAACACAGTCTCTTCCCACATCAACCGCAGAGTGTAGGTTTAATTGTTGTCACAATACACTGTGATGCATCCAGATAAATATCACAGTAACATTTACCAAGGTTGACAATGAACTATGCCATAAAGCAAGTCCCCATAAAGTTTACATGATTGAAGTGACATAGACTGTGTTCTCTAATCGCAGTGAAATTATGCTAGTGACCAATAATCTATATACGGTACTTTCCGGCGTATAAGACAGCTGGGCATATAAGATTTTCCTGGGTTAAAAAGTCGTTTTATACGCCGGAAAATACGGTATATTGGACTATATTGATGGGATTAAATATATTGGACTACTGTATTAACTTTGTGCCTGTATTATAGAAACACAATACAGCTCTGTCCCTATCTTCAAAGAGCTTAAGTCTCTGTGAGTTCCCGGTAAGGTAAACCCGTAAACAGCCAAAGAAGGAGCAGGTTCCAATACCATTCTTATTATAAAAATTACTGAGTAAAAAACTGTCCTCACTCTCCCTCTAGAACAAGAATTAAAAGGAACAAATAAATATAATGAATGAATCCAAACTCCTTTGGGGACCCCAACCCTCAGGGACTAATAGGTTTTGTGAGGCCTAAAGTTTACTGAACCTTAAGGACTAATTTTAGAGGGGAGGGGCGGCGGGGGGGGATTTTTTTAATAAGGTTCAAAAATGACTTTATTTAGAATAAAAAAACAAATTACAAATAACTGTAGGCTTGGGGAATCTGTCCCTTTCTCTTTTAAATCATTTCAGGCAGGTTATCCAAAATGCTACTGGTAGCAACTTGCTTGCTCTCTCCCCCAGAACAAATCTAGCCCTCACAGGGGCTCTGAAGCTTCCTTACTATAACAATAAAAACATTTCAACAACACTCCTTTCTGGACAAAATCCTTTCTTTTTAAATTTTTTAATTTTATCAAAGTAATAAATACATAGTTCATAATGTATCTTTTGTTTTCCTAATAGGTATGTGGTGTAGTGGTATATCATTGTTGTTTTTATTCTATTGTTGACACTATTATAGATGTCTCCTATTTTCCCTCCTTTACCCTCCTCCACCCAGCCCCAACCCCCGACCTCTGGCCATCACCACACTTTTGTCTATGTCCATCCCCCTCCCCTTTGACCTCTGTTAGTCCCTCCCATCCTATATAATAAAAGGCTAATATGCAAATTGACCAAACGGTGGAACAACCAGTTGCTATGATGCACACTGACCACCAGGGGGCAGACGCTCAATGCAGGAGCTGCCCCCTGGTGGTCAGTGCACTCCCACAGTGGGAGTGCTGCTCAGCCAGAAGCCCTGAACTGGGCTCATAGCTGGCAAGCACAGCAGCGGTGGCGGGAGCCTCTCCCTCCTCTGCAGCAGCGCTACGGATGTCTTACTGCAGCAGCACTAAGGGTGTCTGACTGCCAGTAGTCGGACATCCCCCAAGGGTGCCCGGACTATGAGAGGGCACAGGCCAGGCTGAGGGACCCCCACGAGTGCACAAATTTCATTCACCAGGCCTCTAGTAAGTACATAATTAAGACACACTGTTCCAGATAACCAGTGAGTAAAAGAATAAATGAGAGACTGGAAAATATTTTTAACTGAAGAATAATGAAAGCACTACATACTAAACTTGTGGATTATAAATAAACTCTTGCTTAGACTGAAATGTATAGTTTTAAGTGCATATAATAGATAGAAAAAAAGGCTGATAATGACCTAAGCATCCATCTCAAGGTGTTGGAAAAATAATAACTTCAAACTCAATCAAGTAAAATGAAGGAATAAGGATAAGAGCAGAAATTAATCAAAGAGAAATAATTAATTTAAACCCAAAGTTGAATTTGTTTAAAAAAAAAAAAGAACCTAATAAAATTAATCAATCCATGCCCTAAGTGGTTGGCTCAGAGGATAGAGCATCGGCCTACAGACTGAAGGGTCCCAGGTTTGATTCTGATCGAGGGCATGTACCTTGGTTGTGGGAACATCCCCAGTAGGGGGTGTGCAGGAGGCTGCTGATTGATGTTTCTCGCACATTGATGTTTTTAACTCTCTGTCCTTTCCCTTCCTCTCTGTAAAAAAAAATCAATAAAAAAATATATATTTTTAAAAATTAATAAATCCATGGCAAGTCTGATCAAGAAAGAGAGAAAGAATGCACATGTCATTAGCATCATAAATTTAAAGGAGCATCACTATGATATTTAAAATATTTAAAATAAATGAGAACATATGAACACCTTTGTGCCAGTAAACTTGAAAATTTAGATAAAAGAGGCAAATTCCTAGAAAAACACAATACCAGAAGAAAAGAAAATCTGGAGTCATATAAGTAATAAAGAAATCTAATCTGTAATTGGACTTCCCACAAAAAAAACTTTAAGAACAGATGGCTTTACTGATGAAGTCAACATTTAAGGAACAAATTGTATTGATTTGATACAAATCCTTAAAGAGAAAACAGCTCAAGAGAAAATACATTCCAACATGTTTTAGCAGACCAGCATAACCTTGATACTAAAACCTGGCAAGGATTTAACAAGAAATAATATTAAAAGGCAATTTCATTCATGAGCATAGAAACAAAATTTTAAACAAATTATTAGAAAACTGAATTCAGTGATATATAAAAAAAGATGATTCATCATGACCAAGTTGCGATTATTCAAGACCTACTTGATTGGCTTAATGTCCATCAATTCATTAGTAAGTTAATTACTTTAATAGTGTCTCAAGAAGGAAATATTATATGGTCATCTCAATAGATGCAGAAAAGCATTTTTAAAATTCTACATTCATTAATGAGAGAAACTCTTAATAAGACCAAGAATAAAAAGAACTTTCTTGGTTTGATAAAGGTATCTTTAACAAACATAGAGCAAACATAAATACTTAACAGTGAATATTGAAAGTGTTTCCTGAGATTAAAATGACCAAGGGAGCCCACTGTCACCACTTATGTCAACATTATACTATAAATCCTTGCATATGCATTAGGAAAGAAAAATAAGGTGTCAGGAATAAAAAAAAATAAAAACTTAGATGGCAAATCTAAATGTGAAAGGTAAAAGAAATAAAGTTTCTAGAAAATAAGACAGGAGGATATCTTACTCCCTGAGATTATGGAAAGATTTCTTAAACAAGATGCAAAAATTACTAACCATAAAGAAAGACTATTTAATAACTTCTGTTCACCAAAAGGCACCATTAAGAGTATGAACAGACTAGCCATTGCATAAAAGATACTTGCACCATAAACCAGTTCTTAAATCTAAAATATATAAAGAACCCCTACAAATAAATAAGAGAAAGACACCTAGAAAAATGACCAAAGATTAAAACAAGCTATGTACAAAAGAGGTTATCTAAATGGTCAGTAAACATAAGAAGACATTTTCCAGCTCATCAGTAGTCACAAAGATGCAAACTAAAGCCACAGGAGATGCTATCCACCAGTATGGCTGAAATTTAAAAGATTGGCAGTACCACTTATGACCCAGAAATTCCACTTCTAGGTATATATTTAAAGAAATACAAAACAGTATCCAAAAAGATGCAGCATTATTTACAATAGTCAAGATATGGAAGCAATCCAAAGTGTCCATCAATAGACAAATAGATCAAAAAGCTGTGATACATACATACTATGGAATATTACTCGGCCATAAAAAAGAATGGAATGTTACCATTTGCAACAGCATGGGCCTAGAGGATAGTATGTTAAGTGAAGTAAGTCAGACAGAAAAAAAAAATAACATATGACTTCACTTATATGTGGAATCTAAAGAACAAAATAAACACACAAAATAGAAACAGACTTATAGATACACAAAACAAACTGATGAGGGGGTTGGAGGGCTGGGTGGAAAAGGTGAAGGTATTAAGAAATAAAAATTGGTAGTTACAAAATAATTATCCTATATAATAAAGAGGTGATATGCAAATTGACCATCACAAGATGGCAGCTCCCACAGCAGGGGCGGGGCCGGCTGTACCGCGCACCTGCCATCGGAGTCCCCTCAGCCCCGCCAGGGGCCTTGGGTCCTCCTGCACCCCCCACTGACTGAGGCTCAGGCAAGCAGGGCTGCCCGAGGCTCAGGTAACCAGGGCCAGTCGAGGCTTGCGCTGCCGGCAGTGACAGCAGCAGAGGTGTGATGGGGGCATCGCCTTCCCCTCATCACCTGGGTTGCCTCCCTCCCCTGAGGGCTCCTGGACTGTGAGAGGGGGCAGGTGGGCTGAGGGACGCCCCCCTCCAGTGCATGAATTTTCATGCACCGGGCCACTAGTGGGATATAAAGTACAGCACAGGAAAAATAGTCAACAATATTATAATATGTATGTATGGTATCAGGTGGGTACTTGAAATATTGGGAGATCGCTTTGTAAATTATATAATTGTCTAACCACTATGCTGTATACCTGAAACTAATACAAAATAATATTGAATGTAAACTGTAATTGAAAAAGAACATTTTTAAAAATAATAAAGAAGTATAAAGATTAAATATCACCATTATGACATAAAAAAAGAAAAGATTGTCAGTACCAAATGTCAATGAGGAAATGGAGCAATGGGAACTCTCTATGCTATAGAGAGTATAAACTGGAAATACCATTTTGGAAAACTGATTGGCATTATCTACTAAAGTTGAACACAGTATACCAACAACCAGCAGATTCTAAATTAGGGAGTGATCATATTAGAATACTATACAACAGTGGGCATAAATTAATGTAGGTCACTCTCAAACAGCAGTTGAGTGAAAGAAAGCAGGACACAAAATTATATGTTATATAATTCCACTTACATGGAGTTCAAAACAGCCCAAACTAACCAATGGTAGTGGAAGTCAAGATGTGGTTGCTTCTGAGGAGGGGAGAAAGACCAGTGATGAAGAAAATGCACAGGCAGGCTTTACTGGTGCTAGCAGTCTGTGGTTTTTACTTTGTGGTACTCACATTATCATGTTCAGTTAAGATAACTCATCATATACTTGTGAGTCATATACTATGTATTTTATACATCAATATCAAGCTTCTAAAGCACAATAATAACTTGTTGATTTTCTTTCAAGTCTAACTTTGTAATCAAATGTTTTTAAGTCCTTTGCAATACTAAAGCCATATCAGTTTTTATCTTAAGCCCCTTTAGAAACTAGGTTGAGCATGTTTGACCATTCAATTAGAATATCACTCCCAAAACCAGAAACTTTCCTTCTCCATCTTGTTGCAACTTCCAGAGGAGACAGGAAAATGTTTTTGGAGGGGAATATAGTCTCCAGGCACCAGTCATCTTCTGGACAAAAGACAGTAGCTTCAGGAGTCAATTAAGTATTCTATAAACTCTCTTTACTATGCTAATATTTTATATGGAAGTCTCTGATTATGATGAGTTTATTGATAACTATATTTCTTTTAAAAAGATTGCCAGCTAAGCTTTACACAGTATATTTAGTAATCAAGCCTCCTAAACATATTCCCTCTGATTTTTTCTTAAAAGACTGCATACATAAAGGCTCTTCTTTTGTATGTTTGAATTTTTTGCCAAACACATATATTTTTCAGAAACACTTTAAATGCAAAGAAGAAATATAGACAGTCTTCACCACCTTTCTAGCATTATATGCTCGAGAATGAGTAGACCCTATAGACAGATTTAGGTAGGATCCCGTTTATTTCAGTATTCAGTTTCAATCACTCCCTCTTAAAGAGGAAAATTTGAAATAAAAATTAATAAAGATGAATGCTCAGTCTCCACTTTATTTTACCCCATTCGATATTGACTAAGCTTGATTTTGTGTCTTTCCCTGGAATACCTTTCATTAAACATGAATAATTGCTTTCCTCTGTGTATTCAGGTTCATCAACTTGGCTGTGAAGTTGTCGTCTTACTCTTGGAACTTAATCCTGACCAAATAAATCTTTTTAATTGGGCAATTGACCGATGCTACACAGGTTCCTACCAACTTGCATCTGGCTGCTTCAAAGCCATAGCAACTGTATGTGGAAGCAGGTATGGATTCTCGTAAGCGGGGGTGACTGGTCAGTGGAAAATTCAATTAGGGTTGTTCTTCGTGGTATGAATAACTGAGAGTTGACTGCTTTTGCAATTATTCAAGCATAGTAAATGCTATGGGAATGCAAAATGGCCTATATTTCCCCGGCAGAAAGACCGCACCCTGTAAGTGTGCAGCTACATTGATTTTTTGTATTCTACCAGGAGAGTGGTTTGTCATTATAGCCCCCTTCTTTTAATTCATGGTGAAATTCATAGTGAAACATTAGAACAGAATTTGAAAATGATCAAGAAGATATATTAAAGGAGTTTCTAGAAATGCTTGTGAGAGATGTGAGCAATAAGCCCTTCAGCCATCTTTAGACCAAACTAAACCCAAAAAGCACCCTTCAAAAGGTTAAATCCACCTTGTTCAAAACTTCAGAAGGGAAGAAAAGGAAAGCAATGTGGCACCCAGGTTCCACAGACCACACTTTTAAAAACATTGTCCTTGTTATATAAATTAGTCATTTGGCAAAAACATTCAGAACTCTAGTTTATTGAATTTCATAACTATGATACAAGGGTTAATGAAGATACCCAAATTGCATGAGCTTTTTCCAAAAAGAAAAGCTCATATGTTAGAACTTGAAAGAAGGCAGCTGAAGTATATTTTTGAAAAGACTCATATAAACTGTTGATTTTCCTGTTCGATAAATTGTTGCATTTTAAATGGCTATATTGATTCCCTATCCAGGTAGGTCAGTTGGTTAGAGTGTCGTCCAGATATGCCACAGTTGCAGGCAGATTTAAAGGTTGTGGGTTTGATCCCCAGTCAGGGCACATAACAATAATCAACAAATGAATGCATAAATAAGTGGAACAACAAATCTCTCTCTCTCTCTCTCTCTTTCTCTCTCTCTCTCTTTCTCTCAATGAATAAATTTTTTAAAAAATAAATTAATTAATTTTTTTAAATGGCTGTCTTCAGGTACCCAAAGAAGGGAATAAAAGTGAATTCATTATAAGTTTCAACTTATTACAAATAAAATAAAAGTGAACTAGTTTTAAACTCCAACCTATTTTGTTCTAAATTAATAAGAACAGAATTTTAAAAGACATCTACTTTCAGTAAATGTAAAATAACCATGCTTTTTAGAGACAAGTTTCTCTTCAAAATTTTTATCTTTCTTTTAAAGATAGTAGATAACATTTTATGTCTAAAACTTGCATTTTCCATAATCTTAGCAGTAGAATTTTTATTATACACTTTAATCTCCATAAAATTTTAGCAAATGAATATAAACTGATTTTCCCATCATTTCATTTTTTTATGTTAACATTACAAAAGAATACTTGGATCTATGGGATATTACCAAAATAACATTTTTTTGAAAAATTATCTTTCTCCAGAATATATTTTATTTTTAGTCATTTCTATCTATTAAGAATAAGCTTCACATGATGCTTTGATTCTAAAAAAATGTATTTAGAATCTATGACTTGGACCATAGGTTTTCTCTTTTTTCCGCCCTTTTCCCAGTGATCTTGTCTTGAACTTTCCTAGCCAAATAACTTAATTGCATGCTGTCTCATAAAATGTTACATTTCATTCCTGTGAATAAGTCCAGGTATTTTTCCTTAGGGAGTACAAATGAGTACTTTAATAATTTAACAATATAATCACAATTTCAGTAATATCTCCAGTCCCAAAAATATTAGGACATAAACTCCTCTATGCTTAGAGTAGATTTTTAAAGCTACGATCTTAAACTATTTGGGTTTCTTAAACAAATATTGCATATCAATTTACATTTATGACATTCATATTTCTGAAGGAAGGTTAGAGGGCCAGGCAAAGCCATGGATGGTCATGACCTGTCTGCCAAGACAATTGCGAACATTGCTGTCATTTCTCACCACAGAGAACGTTTAGAATTTAAAGCTTCAGCTGTGGCCAAAATTTACTCTCTTTTCCCATAAATTCTCAGAATGTGTAGTTTAGACAAGCCTCAGATTTGTCTGAACAATCTTTGCACTTATGTTTTCAATTCTGTTTTTTCAAAGAAATTATGGTGTTTTAGCTTTTGCTTTTTAAATTTCCTGCATGTTTGCTTCTGAAAAATACCTAAATACCTTCTCTTATGAAAGAATAGATTCCTGAGAAGTCATACATAAACTGGATCATATTTTAAATTTATCAAAAAAAGTTATCTGGACAGTCACTCCTATGACAAGTCATTTTCTAAAGAGAAGAATCCTTCTTGTAAAATAAATAATTACCATTTCCTTTTCAAATAGGAATGATCATAAGCCAGATTTATTTTATAGGAATATGACGATACCAGAGGCCCAGTGCATGAAATTTGTGTATGGGGGGTGGTGTCCCTCAGCCCAGCCTGAACCCTCTCCAATCTGGAACCCCTTGGGGGGGTGTCCGACTGCTGGTTTAGGCCCGATCCCTGCAGTCAGACATCCCTCTCACAATCCAGTACTGCTCGTTCCTAACCGCTTACCTGCCTGCCAGCCTGATCGCCCCCTAACCGCTCCCCTGCCAGCTTGATTGATGCCTAACTGCTCCCCTGCTGGCCCAATTGCCCCCAGCTGCCCTCCCCTGCCGACCTGGTTGCCCCCAACTGCCATACCGTGCTGGTCAGGTTGCCCCTAACAGCCCTCCCCTGCCAGCCTGATTGCTCCCAACTGCCTTCCCCTGCTGGCCTGATTGCCCACAACTTCCCTCCTCTGCCAGCCTGGTCACCTCCAACTTCCCTCCCCTGCCAGCCTGGTTGCCCCCAATGGCCCTCCCCTGCCAACCTGGTCACCCCTAACTGCCCTCCCCTGCTGGCCTGGTCACCCCTAACTGCCCTCCCCTGCTGGCCTGATCACCCTGCCAGCCTGATCGCCCACAACTGCCCTCCCCTGCTGGCCATCTTGTGGCAGCCATCTTGTAGCAGCTATTTTGTGATGACATTGCACATGACACCACCCAGGCTTTTATTATATAGGATAAGCAGATTCATTTATTAAAGAATCAGTTATAATTTACTTGACAATACCTAAAAGATTGAATATTTTTTAATGCTCTATTGCTTAAAATTTTTTATATTTAGTTTTAGAAAGGGAAATTAGCAATTTTTGCATAATCCTATATAATAAAAGCCTAATATGCTAAGTGTCCGGTCATCCAGTCGGCTGTTCAACCAATCAAAGCATAATATACTAATGATTTCCTAGGGCCACTCAAACACTAGCTATGATGTGCACTGACCACCAGAGAGCAAATAGTCGACCAGTAGGTTAGCTTACTGCTGGAGTCCAGCCGATCAGGACTGAGTGAGATGGGCCAGCCATGCCCTGGAGCCCTCCCGCAGTCCCTCCAAGGCTGGCCAATCTCCCGTGTCCCTCCCTGGCCCTGATTGTGCACTGGTTGGGTCCCTCGGCCTGGCCTGCACCCTCTCACAATCTTGGACCCCTCGGGTGATTTCAGAAAACTGGTTTTGGCCAATTCCCACAGGCCAGAACAAGGGACCCCACTGGTGCATGAATTCATGCACCAGGCCTCTAGTTCATATATCAATCCCTATATTTCTCAGGTGTGATCATGGGAAAAAGTGAGTTTCTTCATTCTTTTATAAACAATACTTTTATTCCACTCTGGGCTACAGTAGGGTGCTGATTGTGTGACCCAGGACAACCTGGTGTCTGCTCCACCCTGGGCCCCAGGAGGGGCAACTTGGAGCAACTGAGCACTTGTCCCACTCCAGGCTACAAGACAGCACTGCCGGGGTGACCCAGACCAATCCAGTGCACCCAGCCAAATTGCGCTTCCAGAGGAACCTGGGTCACCACCCTGCCATGGATTCCGGGGCCACACAGCAAATTACATGCCAGAGGGCTCTGGGTCCACACAGGGAGTCTCACACCAGAGGAACTGTGCACATGCCCCATACACCCCAAGAATCTGAAACAGACACCTGAGGGACCAGATCCATGGGAGAAGGGGATACAACTCAAAGCAAATACAATAAAGGCATGAGACTCAAGGCAGACCCAGCCTCTGGGCTAAAAATTTCCAGACCATTTGACCGAAGGGGCTTCAATCTCTTGGACCCCAAGCAGGGTGGTCAGGGCCAGAAAAAGACAGCAAAAATGGGGAGACAAAGAAATAATCCCAAAAGGAAAGAAAAGTAGGAATCATCAGAAAAGGAACTGAATGAAATGCAGGCAAGCAATATGTCAGAGAAAGAATTCAGAGTAATGGTTCTATAGATGTTCAACCATTTGGATGAGAAATTCACCAACATGTGTAAGAATCAAGAGGAAATGAAGAATGATATAGCTGCAATAAAAAATAAAATGGAAGGTTTGAACAGCAGACTAGGAGAAGCAGAGGACCGAATCAGCGAGTTAGAAGACAGGGTAGAAAAAACACCCAAACTGAACAGAAATTGGAAAAAAATAATTAAAAAGGAGAGTTTAAGGGAGCTTTGGGTCAATATGAAATGAAGAAACATCTGCATAATAGGGGTGCCAGAAGGTCAAGAAGAGGAGCAAGGAATAGAAAACCTATTTGAAGAAATGATGACAGAAAACTTCCCTGACTTAGGGAAGAAAAAAGTCACATGAGTACAGAGAATCCCAGACAACATGAATCCAAAAAGACCCACACCAACACGTTTGTCATAATTACAATGGCAAACATTAATGACAAAGAAAGAATCTTAAGGGCTGCAAGAGAGAGACAAAAAGTTACCTACAATGGATCTGACATTAGACTATCAAACAATTTCTAAAAAGAAACACAGCAGGCCAGTAAGGAATGGAATAAAGAATACAGAGGGGTGCAAAGCAAGTGACTGAATCCAAGAATACTCTATCAAACAAGACTATCAATCAAAATTGAAGAGGAAATCAGGAGCTTTGCAAACAAAAAAAGGCTAAGGGAGTTTATGACTACCAAGCCAACAATACAAAAATGTTAAAGGGACTATTGTAAAAAGAAGAAATAGAAAGGGAACTAAGGAACCCGGACATAAAGAATGAAAATAGCAACAAACAAGTACCTATCAATAATAACCTTAATTGTAAATGGATTAAATCTCCAATCAAAAGACATAGGGTAGCTGAATGGATAAGAAAACATGACCCATATATATGCTATCTAGAAGTGACCCACCTCAGAACAAAGGACTCACTGAAAGTGAAGGGATGGAAAAAAATATTTTCAGGCAAATGAAAATGAAAAAAACTGGGGTAGCAATATTTATATCTGACAAAATTGACCTCAAAGTGAAGGCTATAACAAAAGATAAGGAAGGCCACTTTATAATACTAAAGGGAGCAATATAACAAGAGGCTATAACTCTGATAAACATATATGCCCCAAATACAGGAGCATCCACATACATAAAAGAACTTCTGGAAGATATCAAAGGAGAGATCAACAGCAATACAATCATAGTAGGGGACTTTAATATCACATTGACACCACTGGATCAATCTTATAGACAAAAAAAAAAATCAACAAAGAAACAGCAATCATAAATGACTCACTAGATCAGACAGAACTAATGGACATTGTCAGAACATTTCACCCCAAAGCTACAGAATATACATTCTTCTCAAATGCACACAGACATTTTCAAAGAAAGACCACATATTAGGCCACAGACTAACTCTCTTCAAGATCAAGAAGATAGAAATCATATCAAGCATCTTCTCAGATCAGTGGCATAAAATTAGAAATCAACTACAATAAAAACAATTTTAAAAAATCAAACACTTGGAGGCTAAATGGCATGCTATTAAACAATGTTTGGGTTACCAAAGAGATTAAAAAAAAGAAATGAAAAAACATCATGGAAACAAATGACAATGAAAACACAACAATCCAAAATCTATGGGACACAGTGAAAGCAGTCCTTGGAAGAAAGTTCATAGCACTACAAGCCTACCTCAAAAATCAAGAAAAAATGGTAATAAATTATCTAACCCTACAACTTAAAGAATTAGAAAGAGAGAAACAAGAAAACCCCAAAGTAGAAGGTAGGAAATAATAAAGATCAGAGCAGAAATAAACAACATAGAGACAAAAAAAAAAGATCAATAGAACCAATAGCTGGTTTTTTGAAAGGATAAGCAAGATTGATGAACCTCTAGCCAAGTTCACCAAGGAGCCAAGAGAGAGGACCCAAATAAACAAAATCAGAAATCAAAGAGGTAAAGTAACAACCGACCCACAGAAATACAAAGGAATGTAAAAAGTATGCTACACACAACTCTATTCCAGCAAACTGGACAATCTAGATGAAATGGACATATTCCTAAGAAACAGTCTTCCAAACTCAATGAGGAAGAATCAGATAATCTGAATAGGCCGATAACTACTGAGGAAATTAAAGCAGTAATAAAAAAAACTTCCAGCAAACAAAAGCTATGGTCCAGACAGCTTCACAGGGGAGTTATACCAAACATTCAAAGAAGAAATAAAACCTGCCCTCCTCAGACTATTCCAAAAAATTCAAGAGGAAAGAACACTTCAAATTCCTTCTATGAAGCCAGCATTACCCTAATCGAAAAACTAGATAAAGATGATAAAGAGAATTACCAATATCTCTGATAAAGAGAATTACCAATATCTCTGATGAACATAGATGTTAAAATCCTAAACAAAATATTAGCAAATCGCATCCAGCAATACATTAAAAAGATCATACACCATGACCAAGTGGGATTTATTCTGGACATGCAAGGCTGGTACAATATCCGCAAATCAATAAATGTGATACATCACATAAACAAATTGAAAGACAAAAACCACATGGTCATATCAATTGATGCAGAAAAAGCATTTGACAAAATCCAATACCATTTTTTTTTAATAAAAACTCCCAACAAAGTGGGAATAAAGGGTTCATACCTCAACATAATAAAAGCCTTATATGACAAACCTATAGCCAACATCATACTCAATAGGCAAATACTAAAACCATTTCCCATAAGAACAGGAACAAGACAGTGATGCCCACTTTCACCACTCCTGTTCGATATAGTACTGGAAGAACTAGCCTAGTGATCAGACAAGAAGAGGAGATATAAGGTATCCAAAATGGAAAAGAAGTAAAACTGTCATTATTCACAAATGACATGATACTGTACATAGAAAACCCTAAAGACGCCATCAAAAAACTACTAGCTTTAATAAATGAATTTGGCAATGTAGTAGGATACAAAATTAACATCCAGAAATCTATGACATTTTTATACACCAATAATGAACTCAGAGAAAGAGAAAATAAAAAATAAAAAAATCCCATTTACCACTGCAACAAAAAATTAAGATACTTAGGAATAAACTTAATTAAGGGCGGAAAAGACCTGTACTCAGAAAACTACAGGACATTGAAAAAAAAAAGGTAGAGGAAGACATACTATGTTCATGGATTGGTAGAATCAACATAATTAAAATGCCCATACTACCCAAAGCAATCTATAGATTCAATGTAATCCCCATTAAAATACCAATGGCATATTTCACAGACCTAGAACAAACTCCCCCAAAATTTATATGGAATAAAAAAAAATTGCACCCTAACTGGTTTGGCTCAGTGGATAGAGCATCGGCCGGCAGACTCAAGGGCCCCAGGTTCAATTCCTGTCAAGGGCACGTACCTTAGTTGCAGGCACATACCCAGTAGGGAGTGTGCAGGAGGCAGCTGATCGATGTTTCTCTCTCATCAATGTTTCTAACTCTCTATCCCTCTTCCTTCCTCTCTGTAAAAAATCAATAGCATATATTTTTTAAAAAATAGCTGCAGCAATCCTGAGAAAGAGGAACAAAGTTGGAGGGATCCCAATACCAGATATATTATAAGCCACTATTCTCAAAATGGCCTGGTACTGGCACAAGACAAATGGAACAGAACAGAACCCAGAAATCAACCCAAGCAATTATGCTCAATTAATATTTGACAAAGGAGGCAAGAGCATAAAATGGACTCAAGACAGTCTCTTCAATGTGGTTTTGGGAAAATTGGACAGAAATATGCAGAAAATGAAACTAGACCACCACTTACACCGTACACAAGAATAAACTCAAAATGGATAAAAGACTTAAACATAAGATGGGAAACCATAAAAATCTTAGAAGAATCCATAAGCAGCAAAATATCAGACATATCTCGTAGCAATAAGTTTATCGATACATTTCCTAAAACAATGGAAACTAAAGAGAAAATAAACAAATGGGACTACATCAGAATAAAGTTTCTGCACAGCAAAAGAAACCATCAACAAAACAACAAGAATTCCACTTCTAGGAATATATCCCAAGAAATCAGAAACACCAATCCGAAAAAATATATGCACCCTTATGTTCATAGCAGCACCATTTACAATAGCTAAGATTTGGAAACAGCCTAAGTGCACATCAGCAATAAGTGGATTAAAAAAAACTATGGTACATCTACACAATGGGATACTATCTATATATATAAAGGCCTAACCCACCATTATGCCCAGACGACCAGAATGACTGGTCAACTAGTCGCTATGATGCACACTGACCACCAGAGGGCAGACGCTCAATGCAAGAGCTGCCCCCTGGTGGTCAGTGCGCTCCCACAGCCAACCTCCTAGGGCCAGCCAACCTCCTGTAGTCCCTCCCTCCGTCCCTTTCCCTTGCCAGCAGGCCCCGACTGGCCCAGCCCTGATCAGAATTGGGCAAGATGGGCCTGATAGGCCCTGATCGCTGGCCAGGCCTAGGGACCCCACCTGTGCACGAATTTCATGCACCATGCCTCTAGTACTGCTAAAAAAAAGGAAGAACTTTTACCATTTTCAACAGCATGGATATACCTGGAGAGCATTATGCTAAATGAAATAAGGCAGTCAGATAATGATAAATACCACTTGATCTCGTTTATTTGTGGAATATAATGAAAAGGTAAACTGATGAACAAAAATATAGCCAGAGTCATAGAAGTATCGAACAGACCATCAAACCTCAGAGATAAAACAGGGGAAGATGGTGGGGGTTAACAGATCAACCAAAGGACTTGTATGCATGCATATAAGCATAACCAATGGACATAGACAGTAGGGGGGGTGAGGGCATGTGCAGGGGTGGGGAGGAGTGGCCGGGAAGAGGTCAATGGGGGAAAAAGGATGCATACGTAATACTTTCAACAATAAAGAATTTAAATTAATAAAAATGCTTTTATTGATCTCAGAGAGGAAGGGAGAGGGAGATAAAAACATTAATGATGAGAGAGAATTTTGAATCCACTGCCTTCTACATTCCCCCTACTGGGAATCAAGCCCACAATATGGGCATGACCTTCTGGTTCATAGGTCGATGCTCAGCCACTGAGCAACATGGGCCAGACATGGTCTCTACATTCTTGTTCTTGGTTTCTTTTATTTCTGTAATTGAGTGTGTGTGTGTGTGTGTGTGTGTGTGTGTGTGTGTGTGTGTGTAGTGAACTTGCTGGTCTCCAATCAAACCTATAACTGTAACTATGACTATCATATAACTCTGGTTCTATTAAGAGATTTGGAAGTCAGAGTGGAACTTGAATAGGACCAAGAGAAGTAAAGATAAAAGTAGAAAGTGATGGTAGAACTGGTAATATTAATTTTGAAGAATTTTTCATAAAATATGATTTATATTTTATTAAAATCTATTAAATCTATCTCAGTACTATAATTTAGCACAAAAGAAAATAGTTCACCTATTAGACAGCAGTAGTTCAAGTAACTATTTGGCTTCTGTCCATGTTCTTATTAACTTTCATCTTAACTCCAAATCATATCAGTACGGAACAGATAAGAAAATTGCAAAAGGGATTAATTGGCTTTTCAAGGTTATTAATCAAGGTAAAGAGTATGCTCCATATTAGAAGTACAGGCCATTTCCAATCACTAACCTAACAAAATTCTCTTAACATTTAATTAAATACTTAAGAATTCCATTGACTTTATTCTTACTGTCTATCCAAAATACTACTACAAATATTTAATAGATATTTCAGAATTATATACAAAGTCAAAGTTTTAATTTTTAAAGAATTGTGTTGGGTTTATTTTTGTTGTCGTTGTTTGTACGTTTGTTTTGCCTTAAGTTAACTCTATAAATCTTTTCTAATTTAAAACAGGCCCAGCAACCTTGACATCTTAAAAGTCAGTGCCCCACTTGATCAATTTCCAAGGAAGAAATATGAAGCTTATGACTCATGAATCCCTATAGCACTCCCTACCTAGTGATGTTTAGCCTCATTTGATCCAGTTGGCCATCTGGAGGGTTGCAAGTGTGGGTATTTGGGCTCTAAAAACTTACTATCTTTTCTTAATGAAATTTATTAGGGTAATATCCTATCTAATAAAGAGGGAATATGCTAATTGACCCTCACGCCATCGCAAAGATGGTGGCAGCCACAGCCAATAAGGAGGGAATATGCTAATTTACTGTCCCGCCCTCAAAGATGGCAGCACCCACAGTCACACAATGACAGCGCCCAGTCCCCTCAGCCCTGCTGGGGCAGCAGGCATGCAGCAAGGCTGGGCCCACCCCCAGGCAGGCCCCACCACTCCATGCGCCTGCCTCCGGAGTCCCTCAGCCCCCCAGCTGCCCAGGGTCAGCCCAAGGTGCAGGTAAGCCTCAGATGGTGGTTGCCCAGCCGCCCAGGGCCACCCGAGGCTCAGGTAACCAGGGCCGGCTGAGGCTTGCACTGCCAGCAGTGGCAGCAGCAGAGGTGTGATGGGGCATTGCCTTCCCCTGATCGCCGGGTCACCTCCTGCCCCTGAGGGCTCCCAGACTGTGAGAGGTGGCAGGCTGGGCTGAGGGACTCCCCCTCCAGTGTATGAATTTTCATGCACCGGGCCTCTAGTCCTATCTAATAGAAGAGTAATATGCAAATTGACAGTACCTCCACTACACCCACAAGCTATGCCCACAAGCCACGCCCACAAGCCAATCAAGAGCGAATATGCAAATAAACCCAACCAAGTTGGCTGTGGCCACAGAGAGCAGGAGGGAGACTTGGGTTTCCCTGGCAATGCAGGAAGCCAAGCTTTCTGCCTGCCCTTGCTGGCCCAGGCCTCCACTCAATGCTACAAAGTTTAAATGATAGAAGATAAATAAATCCCAAAAAAAATGGTGGCAGCCACGGAGCTGGAGACAGCAGGAGGCTAGGGTTGCCCCGGGAGATGGAGGAAGCCAAGCTTTCCACCTGCCCTGGCCAGCCCAGGCCTCCGCTTAAGGCTACAAAGTTTCAATTATAGAAGATAAATAAATCCCAACAGAAATGGCTGCCGCCACGGAGAGAACAAAAGGCTTGGCTCTGCTCCAGGCTACAAAGTTTCAATGTAGAAGATAAATAAATCCCAGATACCAGGGCCTCCGCTTGGTCTCCGGGGGTTGTGGCCAGCCTGCAAACCACCACAGTCCCTCGCCCAGGCCACCCCATGCCCCAAGGGAACCCCTACCCTGATCTGGGACACCCTTCAGGGCAAACCAGCTGGCCCCCACCCATGCACCAGGCCTCTATCCTATCTAATAAAAGCGTAATATGCAGATTGACCATCACTCCAACACACAAGATGGCTGCCCCCATGTGGTCAAAGATTCTGCCCCCATATGGACACAAGATGGTCGGCACAAGATGGCCAGCAGGGGAGGGCAGTTGGGAGGGACCAGGCCTGCAAGAGAGGGCAGTTGTGGGTGATCAGGCCAGCAGGGGAGGGCAGTTGGGAGGGACCAGGTCTGCAAGGGAGGGCAGTTGGGGGCGATCAAGCCTGCAGGGGAGGGCACTTAGGGGTGACCAGGCTGGCAGAGGAGGGAATTTGAGGGTAACCGGGCCTGCAGGGAAGGACAGTTGTGGGGGACCCAGGCCTGCAGGGGAGAGCAGTTGGGGGACACCAGGACTGCAGGAGAGGGCCGTTGGGGGTGACCAGGCCTGCAGGGGAGAGCAGTTAGGGGCAAACAGGCTGGCAGGGAGCAGTTAAGCATCAATCAGGCTGGCAGGGGAGTGGTTAGGGGGTGATCAGGTTGGCAGGCAGAAGCTGTTAGGGGCAATCAGGAAGGCAGGCAGGTGAGCAGTTGGGAGCCAGCAGTCCTGGATTGTGAGAAGGATGTCTGACTGCCCGTTTAGGCCCAATCCTACCGGGATCAGGCCTAAACGGGCAGTCGGACATCCCTCAAGGGGTCCCAGATTGGAGAGGGTGCAGGCTGGGCTGAGGGACACCCCCCCCATGCACGAATTTCATTCACCGAGCCTCTAGTTGGTTAGTAAAATCATATAGATTTCAAATGCACAATTCTATAATACATCATTTGTATATCATATTGTGTGTTTACCTCACAATGTCAAAGCTCCTTTCATCACCATATATGTGACCCCCTTTACCCTTTACTACCCCAACCCCTTTCCTCTAGTAACCACCATACTGTTATCTGTGTCTATGAGTTTTGTTTGTTTGTCATTTGTGCATTTGTTGCTTTTACTTTTATATCCCACATATGATTGAAATCATACGGTTCTTGACATTTTCTCCCTGACTTATTTGCTTAGCATGATAATCTCAAGAGCTAGCAGTGTTGTCACAAATGGCAGTATTTCGTCTTTTCTTATGGCTGATTAATATTCCACTGTATATATTTACCACATCTTTTTTATCCAATCATTTATCAAAGGACACTTGCCATGTCTTGGCCATCATGAATAATGATGCAATGAACATAGGGTACATATATCCTATATAATAAAGAGGTAATATGCAAATTAACCCTCACGCCATCACAAGATGGCTGCACCCACAGCAGAGGTGGGGTTCCAGCAACACAATATGGTTGCGCCCACAGTGGAGGCGAGGTTCCCATAACAAGCGATCAGCAGGGACCTGAGGCTGTGTGGCACCAGGCCAGGGCAGGGGACCTGAGACTGCGCCCCCCTCCCAGCAGGGCTTGACTGGGGACCTCAGGCCGCACCACCTCCCCCACCAGGTGGGGCTTGACAGGGGACCTCAAGGCATGCCCCCCATCCCGGTGCTGGGCCGGGGGACCTCAGGCCACACCCTTTGCCCCAGGCCGGGGGACCTGAGGACCCACCCCAGCACCCAGCCAGGGACCTCAGGCCATGCCCCCCACCGAGTGGGGCTTGCCAGGGGACTTCAGGCCACACCCCTGCCCTGGCGCCAGGCGGACCTAGGGCTGCGCCCCCCCGCCGGGCGGGGCTTGGCAGGGGTGGAGCTGGTCGAGTCTCTATCTCACCCAATGGGGGTGGGGCCAGCTGGGTCTGGGTCTCACATGATTTCGAGGTGCACATGAGTGGGTGGGGACTTGACTCTGGGTCCTGCGGTGCACCCCAGGAGGGAGATTTTCATATACACTTTACTAATTTTCTTTCATCTCTGACACTTCTATTATAGAGAAAGGGCAAATAGCAATATTAAAATATTTCCTCTAATTAATTCCCTTTTAATGTGCACGAATTTTGTGCACCAGGCCACTAGTCTTTATGAATAAATGTCTTTAAATATTTGGGGTAGATACCCAGAAGCAGGATTGCTGGGCCATATGGTAACTCTATTCTTAGTTTTTTGAGGAGCCTCCATATTGTTTTCCATAGTGGCTGTACCAGTTTACATTCCCATCAGTAGTAAATGAGGGTTTCTTTATCTCCACAGCCTCTCCAACATTTTTTATTACTCTTGTTGTTGGTAATAACCATTCTAACAGGTGGAAGGTTGTATTTCATTGTAGTTTTGATTTGCAGTTCCCTAATAGCTAGTGAAGTTGTTTGTTTCCATATACAAAAATTAACTCAAAGGAATAAAAGACCTAAATATAATACCTGAAACAATAAATTACATAGAAAACATAGTAAACAAACTAAACTTATGAACTTAGTTCTGAGAGAGGATTTTATTAATTTGACCTCAAAGGCAAGGGAAGTAAAAGCAAAAATAAATGAATGGGAGTGTATTATACTAAAAAGCTTCTGCATAGCAAAAGAAACTGTCAACAAAACAAAAAGGCAATCACCCAAATGGGAGAAGACATTTGCAAATAACACCTCCAACCAGAGGTTAAATATCCAAAATATATAAAGAACACATACAATTCAACGACAAAAAAGCAAACAACCCAATTTAAAAATGGGCATAGGACCTGAATAGACACTTCTACCAGGAAGGCATACAAATGACCAACAGATATATGAAAAGATGGAAACTTAAGTATCTTGAGTTTGAATTCAACCTGTGTGCTTTGAGCAAATTACTACAAATTCTTACTCATCTGTAAAATGGGAGTGATAATAAGGCTAGAGCATGGATTAAATAAAATAAGTCTCTTGATCTGAAACCTGGCCCTAAAAAGCACCCTGTAGACACTATTATTCACTAGCTGTTAGAGGCAAAAAGCTACAGAGTAATCCCCTCCATCGACTAGTAAAATCTGTTAAAAGAATGCCTCAAAGTTACCCTGACCTTTGTCATTTAGTTCTAAAGAAACCATAGCTAGTGGGTATTTCCCAAATTCTTCAAAAATCTCCTCCTTTCTAGCCCTGGCTGGTTTGGCTCAGTGGCTAGAGTGTCAGACTGTGGACTGAAGGGTCCCGGGTTCGATTCCAGTCAAGAGCACATGCCCTGGTTGTGAGCTCGATTCCCAGTGTGGGGTGTGCAGGAGGCAGCTGGTCAATAATTCTTTCTCATCATTGATGTTTCTATGTCTCCTTTCCTTTCTGAATCAATAAAAATATATATTTTAAAAATCTTCTTTTTTCTAGATTGAAAAAAAACACACTTTTATTTCTTGTTTACTTTCTGAATCATACCTACCTTTCACATTTATTTCACCACTTGATTTTTATTCTGTATAATCACAGCTGCCTTTATTCATCTTGTGCCGTTCCAGAGGGCCTATGGTGAATAATTAAATGCTGGAAGGTATATGATTCCATTTCTAAGCCTGTTTAATATAACTACATTCACATGGTTTATGTGTTCTCTCTTGTTCATTTTATATCTTTCCCACTTTTTCTTATCTGGGTTTTTTTCATTTTCTGGATCTGTGTTATTCCTCTTAGTATTGTTTCACATAAATTCCATAGGTCATTCTTAAGCAACTAATGTGAATGCCCTCATTACTTGGTCAAGTGCACAGCCCCACGTAAGAGACAGGCTTTATCTGTTTTTTTTTCCTGCCTTTTAATTCCCAGCAGTGTTTTCTCTATATAAATATATATGAATTAAGTCCCAGTGTCAAAGATAGAGATGTAGGTAGGGCCACCTCTGCACTATGGGGCTCAAAAAAAATGTCCTTTCTACTTTCACAATCAGAATGGTCTGCTTCCAGATATTGTAGTTTGTAAGAATTCCAATGGAGACTGCTTGTGACATGTTCTGCTGTGGGCTGCTAGGAACACTGTGGGTAAAAGCATGAGTGCTTTGAAGTTAGGCATATCCAGGAGGGAGTCTAGGATCCACTACTTCTATGTGACCTTGGGCAAGTGCTTAGCTTCTCTAAGCCTAAGCAGCATTTTGTGACAATTAAATCACAAATCTAGGTAAAGGCAGTAACTGGCACAAAGTAAGCACATCATAACATAAATGTCACCTATCCTTCATCATCCTCTTCACCACCATTGTCTGGGGGCTTTCCCCAATTCTCTATCTGACACATCAACCTCATGCTTTTTGTTTATTTAAAACTGAAAGTTCTAGAAAAGTAATCATTTTGGAGTGCAAATTAGTAAAGCCATTTTGGAAGGCGATAGTGCAGTATCTCCCCAAAATTTAAATATGCCCTTTGACCCTGCATGATGTCTTCTGTTTTAAAGAAATACTTACACATCTGGTGTTTGTGGCATTATAATAGTGAAAAAAAATGAGAATAACAGAGGATCTGAGTGCAGGAAATTCATTAATAAAACCCCACGAGGTCAACATCTATGGGGAAGTGAAGGAAGTAGAACTGGGCAGAGGAGTGAAAACTTCAACCAGTCCCTCAGGGGCTGCTGCTGCTGGGGAGCAGGCATGACCTTGGCCGGAGTACATCTCTCAGGCTGAAGGCAATTCCCAGAGAGGGTTCAGCCAGCAAAACCAGCCTCCAAAACTTCAGTTGGAGGATGGAGTGGCGGGTTCTGAAAGGGGACTCTAGGTGGCACACCACTGCATCCACTACACGAGTGGTTATTTATAGTCTGTCCACACTGTGGAATACTGTGCAGCTTTTAAAGAAGACTGAAGTGGGCCTTACTGTTCACTGTAAAACCTAATTTTCAAACACCACACGTAGGTAGTATAATCTCATTTGTGTTTAAAATCCTGTATAGTGGGGGTGGGGTGTGTACATACACATCTTTGTGTATCGACTTAGAAAAGGGCTAGGACACACACCAAAATGTTGACAGTGATTGCATGTAGGGTCAGAAACAATGGCTGACGGAGAGAAGGAAATGGGGCACGTCCACATTTTATTCTCTGCACCTGCCTACAACCAACACTGACTTGCCAGCCATGAACATGGAGCATCTTCAGAGTGGGTCCTAAAGCCTCATGTGTGTGTGTGTTTTTTAAAGGAAAATATATCCATGTATTACTAATACCATAAAATTAAAATTTAAGTAATAGAATATAAAAAGTACGAATCTTTTTTTATGAGTCTAAGCAACTCTCACTATAATCTCTCACTAAGCTTTTCTACCATAAGATGGGCCTGTATTCATAGTAGGATTGTGCCTTTCTAGAAGAGTGAAAGTTCCAAAACAGAACTTCTGAGACAGTGTAATTATATACAATCAATAAAGGAACCCACAGAATAACAAGTATGTTTTTCACCTTCAGGCTACCTTCTGCTTTTTGAAAGTTGCCTTAAAATAAATATCAGGTATTGAGATCCCTCCTACTTTGTTCTTCTTTCTCAGGATTGCTGCAGCTATTTGGGGTCTTCTTTTTTATTATTATTCCAGATGAATTTTTGGAGAGTTCTTTCTAGGTCTGTGAAATATGCCGTTGGTATTTTAATGGGGATTGCATTGAATCTATAGATTGCTTTGGGTAGTGTGGACATTTTAATGATGTTGATTCTACCAACCCATGAACACAGTATGTTCTTCCATCTGTTTATGTCTTCCTCTATCTCTTTTTTCAGTGTCCTGTAGTTTTCTGAGTACAAGTCTTTTACCTCCTTAGTTAAGTTTATTCCTAAGTATCTTAAAATTTTTGGTGCGATGGTAAATGGGATTTTTTTTTTAAATCTCTCTTTCTGTAAGTTCACTATTGGTGTATAAAAATGCCATAGATTTCTTGGCAGTCTTCTGGTACAGACCATTCACTAATAGTTTTCTTGCCAGGAGTTTTCCATTTGTGACCTTATTTCCACTATAGTTAAGAAAATGCATGCAGTAAAAAGCTATCATCTTTAAATAGTATACCATAGCAAGAAATAGTGGATTTGCTCTCCATGTTCCATTTGATTATGCCTCTAATTGCCTCATACTTTGTTGTCCGTGTCCCTATTTTCCCCTAGCTTTCATGCCGCACATACAATCAATTACCAAATCCTGCTGACATTTCTGTTTCTACTGTCCCTGCACTCATTCAAACCCTTATCAATTCTTATCTGGATGATTGTCACAGCTTCCAATATTGACCCCCTGCAACCCATTCTCCATTCAGCAGCCAGAGTAAGTGTTCAAAACCTAACGTCATTTCTTCACACATCTCCCCACCCCCATGCCCACTGCAAATCCTGTAGGATCTTCACACATTTCCCCATCCCCACCCCCACCCCAGTCCCATCACCTTCTATTCTTCTACTTATTTCTTTCACTCAGAGAGTCTTTCCTTTTTCACACCGTATCTTGCTGTTTCATTCTTGTAATTTTTTAAAATGTTCTCTTTGCCCAAAACACTCCCATACCACCCTTCCATGACCTGGCTGATGTCTCCTGGGGCTTGAGGCTCAGTTTATTTGTCTCTCCGTGGGAAAAGCCTTTACTGACCCAACTCTGATTTAGGTGTCCCTCATCAAGAGTTCACAGCCTGCCATCATACCACTCATCATAACTAGACTGTATAGATTTGTCTCCCTAAATATACTGGAAGCTGTCCTTAGGATTAGCCTCACTAATCCTATATAATAAAAGCCTAATGTGCTAAGTGTCCAACTGTTCACTTGACCATATGATCAGTCACTATGATGCGCACTGACCACCAGGGGGCAGATTCTCTGACCGATAGGTTAGCTTGCTGTTGGGGTCCGGCCCATTGGGACTGAGCAAGATGGGCAAGACATGCCCTGGAGCCCTCACACAGTCCCTCCTTGGCCCTGATCATGCACTGGTGGAATCCCTCGGCCTGGCCTTCGCCCTCTCACAATCCGGGACCCCTCAGGGGACATCGGAGAGCCAGTTTCAGCCTGATCCCTGCAGGCCAGGCCAAGGGACCCCACCAGTGCACGAATCCGTGCACTGGGCCTCTAGTAATATCATAAGTACTTTGCAGTTGTTCATGGTATATGTTTCTTGCTTAATAAATGTAGAGAGATTGAATGAAAATATTAAATCAGTGAGTGATTGAAAAATTTAAATATGTCATCTAAATGCTATCCTTTCTATTTGTATTTTTCATTAAAATCTCTATGTATTAGATATATTTTTTTAATGTTTGTTTCTCCTGGTGTGACAATGTTCAATTTTAAACAAAAATGAAGTTATTTCCCTGTATCTACTAATGAACAGCAAAAGAAGGAGGCAATACATCTACACAATGGAATTCTATGCTGCTGTTAAAAAGAAGGAATTCTTACCATTTGCAACAGCATGGATGGAACTAGAGAGCATTATGCTAAACGAAATAAGCCAGTCAGAGAAAGATAAATATCACATGATCTCACTCATGTGTGGAATATAATGAACAACATAAACTGATGAACAAAAATAGAACCAGAGACATAGAAGCATTGATCAGACTGTACAACCTATAAGGGAAGGCGGGGGGTGAGGGGGTAAGAAGTCAACCAAAGGACTTGTAGGCATGCATATGAGTAAAATCAATGGACACAGACTGTAGGGGGTGAGGGCTCGTGCTTGGGGGAGGAGGTGGCAGGGGAGAGGTCAATGGGGGAAAAAGGGAGGCATATGTAATACTTTAAACAATAAAGATTTTTTAAAAAAAAGGAGGCAAAACAATTGCCAAATGGGCATGGGATGTCATTAATAAGTGTGACTGAGGTCAGTGTGACTTCTAGATTTGAGAGGTAATTGGTTTATTAAGATTACTAGTCAGGCAGTCTTACAAACTGTGCTTTTTGGTGTGTTTTGTCTGTTTTGTTTTTTTTAGGAACTATCCCTTCGACATAGTGACATTGCTAAACCTTGTTCTATTTAAGGCCTCTGACACCAACAGAGAGACCTATGAAATCTCCATGCAGCTCATGCAGGCATGTACCATTTACTGACATAGAAACATCCACCCTTGGGCACAGAAAATAGAAATGGGGGTTGATCCCTGGGTTGCTATTTCTTGATATGCGTTTATTTATGTCATATGTGCATATCACTGTAAATAGGAATTAACTGATGCTATCCACTGAATATAACTATATTAAATACTACTATATTGAATACTACTATATTTATTAGTTTACTTTGAACCTTTATTAAATAGAAATGCTCCTGATGTAGCCCATATTTTTCTGTGTTGTTTCTTACTTTCCTACCTCTTTATAGATCCTTGAAGCAAAGCTTTTTGTTTACTCAAAGAAAGTCGCTGAACAAAGACCCGGCAGTATTCTCTATGGAACCCATGGCCCATTGCCACCCCTCTACAGCATGTCACTAGCCCTCTTGTCGTGTGAACTGGCCAGGATGTATCCCGAGCTCACTCTCCCGCTCTTCTCAGGTACCAGAAATAATCAGTGATGACACGTGTGATCCTTTCTGCTCTAATTAATCTTGCTTTTTAAATTTTAATGCCAATTTAGAGTCATACTTATTGGTGCTAAATTTATAGATCAAAATTATTATGGATTTAAGTCCAGTTACATACAAAAGTAAATTTTAGAGTGTCTTTAAATGTAAAAGTATCTGTTTATCTAAAACAGTGTAGGTATAAATAAACATGGGACAAATGCAAAGATGCTTAGATTAATCATGTTTTTACAAACAAGATTGTCTATGTAAAATTTTCTAAAGAAACGAAATATGGGTGGTGTAACTTCTAACACATATAATTGCTGCAAATTGTTTGCTGGTGGCAACAGTAAAGGTGATTTGTAGCTTGTATGTTGCTACATATATGAATTGTTGAGAGTTTTATATTTGGCACATCTTTGCAAGTAATCTTTGCAAATAATTTTTTTATAAATCTAATTTTAAAAATTGTATTGGTCAATTAAGTTTTGCCTGAGCACACATAGTATCTTGAGGGGAGGCTGACTTTGGTATCTTGAATTCATCTCCTTTGTCTACATCTCCACTGCCTTAGTCCAAACCCTCATGAGTCCTGCCCCTGGCCCGCCCCACCTGTAACACCCCTGACTGCCATCCACCTGCAAAGCAAAATCAAATATACAGCACTTCCTAACTCAAATGTGTCTGCCCAGTTGTCCTAAAAATTGCTAATAACAGCTTCTATCTATTGAGTGGTTAATGTGCCAGGCTCTGCTCTAGGCACTTTATATACATTTCACTTATAATTTAATCTTAGACCCCATGAGTAGAGGTTAGAAGTGAAGCTCTAGAGTCAGGCAGCCTGGGTTAATCACTGGCCCGGCCATGCACTAGCTGCCAGACCACAGGCAAGTCACAGGGCCTCTAAACTTTGTTTCTTTGTCTGCAACAAAAATTACCTCATAGGATGTGAGGATTAAAATGAGCTAATAATAATCAAGCTATTAGCCCAGTCCTGACATGGGATTGTCACCATCACCACTACCATCGGAATCATCATTTCTATTTTACAGATGAGAAGCTAATGCTTAGAGATGTTCAGTAATTTGCTCAAAACCATATAATGAAGGAAGCAGCCAAGTCAGAATTAAATCGAGACATCTTTCCCCAAAGCCAGTGCTAAAAAATTGGAACACCTTCACCTATAAGACACCTCCTGTTCCAAACTTGCTTTCTGCCTTTTACCCAACAAACCTTTATTTCATTCTCAGGTAATCCTTGCTTCTGTTCATACTGCTTCCTCTGCTGGAAATGGCCCTCTCCCTAATTCATAATCATCCTTAAGATCTATTTAAAATCTACTACTTTGTAAAACCTCTCCATCTACCTGAGACAGAGTGAGCCACATCCTCACAGGGTGCCTAAAACAGTGTGTGTGTGTGTGTGTGTGTGTGGAGGGGCGGGGGGGACTCAAGAAAAGGCTTTTTTATCGTTGACTCTATTACAAATGTCCCCATTTTCCCCTCCTTTGCCTACCTTCACCCATCCTCCACCCCCTCCCTCTGTCCATCACCACACTGTTGTCTGTATCCACAGGCTATGCATATATGCTATTTGATTAATCTCTTCACCCAAGAAAATCCTTTTTAATAAATTAATTCTCTCCTTCAAAAAGTAAATTTTATTTTTATTTACTTCAACCAAGAGTCCTCAGAATACAGTGGTAAATAAAACAGTCTCTCCCATCAAAGGTTCATCATAATCTAGTAATAAAGTAAGGCTTACAATTGCATAGCTGTGATACAGTGCAGAAACTGCAATAAATAAAGCACATTCTGCTGGAAGATGAAGAGGTGATCAATTATTGGGCCAGGAATATCAGGAAAGACTTCCCAGAGAATGTGATGTCTGAGATGCTGTTCAAAAGAAGTAGAAATTTCCAAGGCAGACAAATAGTTGACATTATGTGGGTAAGCAGGTAGGCATTAGAGACCAATGAAATGTTGTATGCTTGACCTCAGAGGTGTCAAATAGCAGGTTGTATTTGAGAGACTATATAGTGGTCAATTGGCTAACATAATATATACAGGGACAGGGGAAAGTCGTGGACAGATAGAAGCAGGAGTCAAATCTTGGAAAGCCTTGTATTGCTCCCTAAGGACTGTGTAGGCCAGTGATCTCCATGTCCTTCTTGAAACCCCTCAGAGCCCTGTGAACAACAGGGAGGGAGGGCATCCAGGCAAGGTGCTTGGGTTTTGAAAGCCACTGATCAGTTTCAAACAAGAATGCATTTTAGAAAGATGGGCTATAGTGTGGAGGGAACAGTAGAGGACATGCAGTCTAGAGAGAGGAGACCAGCTGAGAAGTGATGACAGTCATCCAAGGAGGAAGTTATGAAGGCTGGAACTAAGACAGCCCAGAGCAAGTGGAGAGGAGAGACCAGGGCGATGAATCCTGGGTGGAGCACACAAAAGAGAGTGCCTGTATGAATCTGGGGGCCAGTGGTGATGACCCCATCTTGAGAGCCGTTCAGGGAGAACAGGAGGTTTAGGGTGAAGTGTGGAACATGAGCTCAACTTGGGATACTGAGTGTAGGTCTCTGTATAGACAGACCAGTGTCAAGGGGAGGCCAGCACTAGCACCTCATGGAGGAACGGAAGGATTTAGAACCAAGGGAGCAGATGAGATTGTGTTTGGACAGAGCCCAGAGTGAGAGAAAGAACCTGGACACCCAATTTCCAAGCACTGGGTCAAGGAAGGAAGGGTGAGGGAGGGCATGGAGGCACATTGAGAGAGAAGACCTAGGCCCACTGTCTAGGTGATTTTAATGGAAACATGAAGAAAGAAGATTTATGAGGAGGAAGTGAACAGTCCACAGCCTTGAATGGAATAGAGAGATCCCAAAAGATAAGATCTAAAATTACCCTCTGGATTTCTCAATTCATTGGTAACTGTCAGTAGTTTCCTTGGAGATATAGCAGCAGGAGCCAGATCTCAGCTGTGTGGCTGAGAAAGAAGGAAAGAGGGAGAGTGGGGCTATGGGGGATGCAGAGTCAGAGGATGAGTGAGGTTTTATTTTAGCAAGTTTATTAGCTGAGTGGGAGAAGCTAGTAGAGGAGAGAGTCTGAACTTGAGGAGAGAGGAAATAAGTAGTATGGCAAGTTTAACAAGAAAAGAAGCTCATATGATGAGTTGCAAGCAGGTTTTCTTCAAGAATTGACTTTTGAAAATTTTGGTTTATGAGGAGTAACATTTTAGAAATAATGTTTTTTAAAAAGGTGGTTATAATAGCTCTTGTTTTTTACTGCCTTTACTATTTAAAACCCTGTGGTGAGATTTTTATTACCTACTAGAGGCCCGGTGCATGAAATTTGTGCACGGGGGGGGGGTGTCCCTCAGCCCAGCCTGCGCCCTCTCCAATCTGGGACCCCTTGAGGGATGTCCGACCGCCCATTTAGGCCCGATCCCAGTGGGATTGGGCCCCTAAACGGGCGGTCGGACATCCCTCTCACAACCCAGGACTGTTGGCTCCCAACTGCCCTCCCCTGCAGGCCTGGTCCCCCCCAACTGCCCTCCCCTGCAGGCCTGGGTCCCCCCAACTGCCCTCCTTTGCTGGCTTGGTCTCCCCCAACTGCCCTCCTCTGCCGGCCTGTTCACCCCCAACTGCCCTCCTCTGCTGGCCTGGTCAATCCTAACTTTCCACAACTGCCCTCCCCTGCAGGCCATCTTGTGGTGGCCATCTTGTGGCAGCCATCTTGTGTCCACATGGGGGCAGCCATCTTTGACCACATGGGGGCGGCCATCTTGTGTCTTGGTGTGATGGTCAATTTGCATATTACTCTTTTATTAGATAGGTATTTTCAAATGACTTAATTCCTTGCCATTAGCCAGCCAAGTTGTTTGGGTCCTTCCCAAAGGAGCTAGAAAATGTATATAGCAGTTCAATGACATCGTCTCACATTTTATTTAATTTGTTTCTGGAGAGGTGAATGGGAGAGTTGTTTGCATATCTGTGGCATTTTTTTCTTCTATTTCCTTCAAAAACTCCTCTACAATCCAGGCCCTGATGGAGGTGCCTGGGGTACCTGAGACCAACATCCCATCCTCTCTGATTGTCTGACAGACAAGATGCATTAACATCATAAATAAATAAGTGGATTTTGTGATATGTTAGAAGGTGATTGTGTCACAAAAAGTCTATAGACCGCCCTGGCTGGCATGGCTCAGTTGGTTGGAACATCTTCCCATGCACAGAAAAGTAGCCCGTTCAGTTCCCCGTCAGGGCACATACCCAGGTTGCGGGTCAGTCCCTAGTGGGGGTGCGTACAGGAGATACCAATAGATGTTTCTCCCATACAGTGACATTTCTCTCCCTCTCCCTCCCCCAAAAATCTAGGCTTTCATACCACTGTTAAAGATGACAGGTATTCTTTTTTTTATTATTGTCTAAAATTTTACATATGTCTCCTAATAGTGGCTGTCCTTGTGATTGAAAAGTTTATTCCTTCCAAAGTCTTATTCCTTTCCAGCAGAGTTTAAGTCATTCTTTTGCCATAAAAGGGCTCTGATTCTTTGTAACTAGAAATCCTTTTCCTTTGCTGAACTCCCAAAGCACACTGTTTGAGCCTCTGTGTGTCACTTGTCACTTTCTACCTTACCCCAGAATTATCCATGAACATAACCTCCTGCTCAGGGCTGGAACTGAGGCTTCAATCTCCTCTCTCCACCAAGCACATGGCCTTGCACCTAGAAAAGGCCCAGTGTGTTGGAATGAATGACTGTTCTGATTTTACAAGGATCTGAACATGTGTCATAGAAGTCCATAACATTAGTCATCGCATCCATAAAGTTTAAAAATTTAGTAAATTTTGACCCATGTAAAACATAACAGCTTAACACTGTCTGATTCTTGTGGCACAGCATTAAATATGTATACTTTTAATCTTCAAAGTAAAAAATTGTAACTTTAGGAAAAGGGCAAAATTAGTTAAAGCTATAGTGTCAGGAATCCAGTGGGTTTTCTTAGTGTAATTCTTGTCATCTGTGCTGTTCTATTTCTTAACATCATGAGCTCTCTAAATGAGGTCCCCTCCCATGCCAGGTAGTAAGTGCATCAGATTAGCTTTCTCATTTTCCTTAGGAGGAAAAGGTTTCTTTTCTAGAAGGTAGAAATCAGAGGTTATCTTAGCTCTTGCAGCACATGCATAAAGCTGTCCTTTTATTTCTATAGAAAGCTCATTCGGGTTATGAAATTAAAATGCCTCTGGCTATGAACGCATGCAATATGCTATCAGAGAAAGTTGTAGTGAAATGACTGGGCTGCACACATAGTTTCAACCTTTGATTCATTTATGTAATGAAACAGAACATTGAGCATGCAGCTTCCACATAGTTGGCAGTTTTCAAGTGGACTTCATGGACAGGAGTTTACACACTGGATGGCTTTTTCCCGGAGACTCCCATCCCACTTTTTAACAGCTAATAGTGCATAGAAGATGCTCTATTGGTATGATATTGGTGCAGTGGAAAGACAGCCACTGTTCTAATAGTCGTAACCACTGTTTATTTAGAGCCTACAAAATAACAAGCACCATGCTGAGCATATTACATAACATTATGATTCTATATTTAATCCTCACAATAGCCCAATGTGGAACCCAGTGGCCTCATTTGACAGATGAGGAAACGGAGGAACAGAGAAGTTAAGTAACTAACCCAGAGTCTCGTGCAGCTAGTGTGTGGAGGCACTGGATCTAATCACATGTCCTTTTGGTCTCAAGTCCCTTGTTCTGTCCACTCTAATGTATCAGCAATGGATTGAACTCAGTGGGCCTCCCCCTCTCTCCACTCTCACCGAGCCATGCTCTTCCCACTGTGCTCTCTCACTTTCCCCCACAGGGCACCAGATTTGAAGGGAAAGGCTAGAGGACAAGCATCAGTTTTAAGATTTCATGGCCTTGGGGAGCTGCTGTGTATGCAAGTGCCCTGTGCTATCTGTCAGTAGTGTTAATATTTTAGTTTATTTTAATGCCATAACACATGGCTCTCCATCACCACCCTTCTCTTTAGAGGTAAGCCAGAGGTTCCCCACAACGCACCCAAACGGGCGTCAGATTATGCTCACCTACCTGCTACCCTGGCTGCACAACATCGAGCTGGTGGACAGCAAACTCCTCCTCCCGGGGTCGAGCCCCAGTAGTCCAGAGGATGACAGCAAGAACCAGCAAGGAGAAGTGACCACTTCTCATGGGCTGAAAGGGAATGGCTGGGGCTCCCCAGAAGCTACATCTCTAGTCCTGAATAACCTCATGTACATGACGGCCAAGGTATCGTGCCCCCATAACATGGCTCCATCATCCCAGAAAATCTGGGCTCATCAAACCCTAGGCTGCAAACCCAGGGAGTGGCATTTGTCATTAAAAATCACGTGAACAGGGTGATGGTGATGGCTGCACCACAGTGTGACTGTACTTAATGCCATCCAACTGTACACTTAAAAATGGTTAAGTCCTAGCCGGGTTTGTTCAGTGGATAGAATGTCAGCCTGTGGACTGAAGGGTCCCAGGTTCGATTCCAATCAAGGGCACATGCCCGGTTGCAGGCTCGATCCTGAGTTGGGGCTGTGCAGGAGGCAGCTGAACAGTGATTCTCTCTCATCATTGATATTCTATCTCGCTCTCCCTCTCCCTCCCTCTCTGAAATAAATAAAAATATATTTTTTAAAAGTTTAAGATGGTAAACTTTATGTTACATGTATTTTACCATAGTTTTAAAAATTATAAAATAAGAAGTCTAACGTTTTTAATCACATGAATAAGCATTGTGCATTACTAATTTGTGTGTTATAAATTGCTGAAAGTTGCATCTTTTGGATGGATGGCCATGTGTCCCCTTCTATGGTTTTGAGATAGCCATGACCCCTAAAAGAACTTTTAATCAAACATTTTGCACCCCTGTGTTTTCCCCATATCTCCTGGGTCAGTGTTGCTTTTGTTTGTTGCAGTATGGAGATGAAGTTCCTGGACCGGAAATGGAAAATGTTTGGAATGCTCTAGCCAACAATGAGAAGTGGAGTAACAACTTGAGGGTCACCCTGCAGTTCCTCATCAGCCTGTGTGGGGTTAGCAGTGATACACTTCTCTTGCCCTATGTAAGTTTCCCTGGGCTCTCAGCAGGCATTATCTTGTTGGTGGCTCCATCTGCAAGCGCAAGTCAGAATGTGCCCTTTGCTCCAAGTAAAATAGAGATGTTCTTTTATCAGTTACTGAGGCTGCCTTCTATAAACATTGGACCCATTATGTAAGAGAAACTAAGTAAAGCATATTATTTCTAATAAAAATATTTCATGTTTACATTTTGATGCTCTTAAAACAGAATAAAAATGCAGAATACCCAGATTTTTCTCTTCAAATTTAGTTGGTAGAAGATAAATCTAAGCAGAGAGAAATCTTTCTGAGATGCCCAGTATATAGTGCTTGTAGTAAAAAGTGACATGATCATAAAGAACGACAGCATTTTTAAGCCCTAACTCACTTGGCATGTGTGTATGGCTGTTTCCTGAGAGATCCTGGGCCCACCTGCTGTTTTAAGCTCCATCAGCCTCATTGCAGTTTCCGCACCTCAGGTTTGACTCTGAGGGCCCCCGTAGCACAGAGCTTTATTCCAGAGTTATCAGTTATTTTTAAAATGTAAAATCATCCAAACAGCTAAAATTCATTTGTTTCTAGGGGAGAAGAAAATAGCAGGGGACCAGATTCCTTTTTAAACAAAAAATAGCTCTCAGTTTTTTCCCATGGTTTGTATAAATGAAATCCTTTCTCAAGATAAAACTTTAGATGGCATGTTTTTTGCTTTTGGTTAGATTTCAGGAGCCCCAAAAGTAACTTTTGTAAACTCAGCCATTAGGAAGGGTGAGACCTTTGACACACACTCCCATCAGATGTGCTATAGAGAAGGTGAGTTTTAATCCAGACACTGGGATTGTCTCCAGGCAGCAGGAAGATCAGCTACCAAGGTGGTAGCTCCTGGGGATAACACTTCATGGAAGTGAGTGGGTTATATTCTTTGCTGCCAACCCACTGGCATTACTGTGGACAAGGCTCTTTGAAATGACCCTGTGTTCTGTTTTTCTCCTTAGATTAAAAAGGTGGTGATATATTTGTGCCGTAACAACACCATTCAAACCATGGAAGAGCTGCTCTTTGAGCTGCAGCAGACGGAGCCCGTGAACCCCATCGTCCAGCACTGTGACAACCCACCGTTCTACCACTTTGCTGCCAGCAGCAAGGTCTCCACAGCAGCCTCTGGTAGGGCCGGTGGGCAGCCTGTCCTGGGTCTCTGATGTTCCTTTGTGTGGAAACTGAAAGGATACGAGTGTGTTGCTACTTCTGATTCTGGCATGTATTTTCATTTAAGAGGTGGTTTAAATTGTGACAATATGGATGGACCTAGCAGGCATTATGTTGAGTGAAACAAGTCAGTCAAAGACAAATACTATATAATCTCATTTATGTGTGAAATCTAAAAACAAAATAGACAAATAAACAAAACAGAGAGCTTACTCATGGTTGCCAGAGGGTAAGGGGGGCTAGGTGACAAAGGTGAAGTGATTAAGAAGCACAGATTGGTAGTTACAAACAGTCACAGGGATGTAAAGTACAGCATAGGGAATATAGTCAATAGTATTATAAATACTATGTATGGTGTCAGCTGGGTAGTAGACTTACTGAGGTGATCACTTCATAAGGTATATAAATGTCTAATTACTATGTTGTATGCCTGAAACATATAAAATTGTATGTCAATAGTAATTGAACAATAACTTTAAAAAAAAGAAAGATGGCTTGAGAATATCTGAGATTAATGAAATGATTTTGTAAGCATAACTGACAATTGGTGGCCCAGTATTCACATGCCCAGAGCTTTATACTTTAGGCTGATCCCAGGTAGGACACAGCATCACTTAGGAATCTCAGTCTGCACCTTCCATCTTGTGTTTATGGGATTCCCTTGGTGAATATTCTCTCAGAATTGACTAAAATGCCTCTAACAATATTACCACTTTCCATAAATTGGCCTTTCAGCATCATTTTATGAAATCTATACAGTCCTCCTCAAATTCATTGTTTTGGTTTATCTAATATCACGACTGCTTTCAAATCTCTCTCCTGGCCTAGTCTCTCATGCCCTCTGTTTTCCCCACATCTAGCTGCCAAAGCAGCATTCCTGCAGACAAGCAGTAGCCTAGATGTCAGACACTCTAGAAACTTGGACTTGTTTCACTAACATTAGCCCAATAACTCCTGGACCCAGAAGTGCTAAAGCAGCTAACAGCAGGGACGGCCATTGCAAATAAGCTCATTACCTAAGAAAAGTTTTCAAGAATGTTGTAACCTCAGTTTATAGGAGAGTCCAGGAATTAGGTTTGACTATAACAGATGTCTGGGATTCTCCTATTTCAGTGGAGTGGGCTTAGAGTTTGTTTAGAATATCTGAGATTGTACAGAAAATAGAAGGCATCCTTCAAACATGAAATTTCACAGGAAATCCTTTCCTGGAATATTGAGACTTGACTTTGACCCCCTCCACATGTTGTGGGTTTTTTTTCTAAGTGTCTTCTAATCCACAGGAACCACCTCCAGCAGCAACACAGTGGTTGCCGGCCAGGACAGTTTCCCAGATGCTGAGGAGGGCAAGATCTTGAAAGAGTCTGATGAGAGGTTGGTTCACAAATTGGCTTGATATCCAATTTAACTGTAGAGTATACAGAGGCATCAATAAAAGTTTGTAGGCTTTATAAAATTCACACACATAGAAATCCTTCTTTATTCTTAGAAACTATGATTGACTTGCTATCTCTGCTCTGTATATCCCTGAAGATAACAGTTTCTTCCTGAGCTGAACCTCACTTCTCTTAGGACCAAACAAAAACCATGAGCTGTCCTGCTACTTGCAAAGACCATCTGGAATTAGAGGGAATTTCATGTGAAATTTTCAAATCTGAGTATTGAATAATTTCTTAGCGATGGAGTAGTGGTCTTGAAGTGAATTCTATGAAATATCATATTTCTTATTTCACCTTTACTTTGTCACATCTTGGTTTACCAAGAACACTGTCTTCCTCTGCTCAAATAAGTCTTAATCCCCTTCCTATATGCTGTTTGATAATATTTATTTTGCCCACATGCCTTTAATTGCCCAGGACCTACTCAGAAGTAAATAAAATCTGGATCATTGTTCCCTAGTTGATTGTGAAGAACAGAGACACAACCAAAAGAGATCAACAGGACTCAAATTAAAAATTAGGATGATGCCCTAACTGGTTTGGCTCAGTGGATAGAGCGTCAGCCTGTGGACTGAAAGGTCCCAGGTTCGATTCCGGTCAAGGGCATGTACCTTGGTTGCAGGCACATCCCCAGTAGGAGGTGTGCAGGAGGCAGCTGATTGATGTCTCTCTCTCATCAATGTTTCTAACTCTTTATGCTTCTCCCTTCCTCTCTGTAAAAAATCAATAAAATATATTTTAAGAAAAAATTAGGATGATTCCATGGAGTTGAAAACACTTTAGAGCTGAGCATTTTCTAGTGAAAAGGAATGGGGAGCACTTTCACTGAAGTAACAAGGATGAGATATAAATTCCTGTTGGAGAGAATGCAATGGATTAAATAATGAAAATACCTCAGCCCAGAATGCCCCTGCAGGCCTCATGGCTGTCCCTGGATTCTGTCCTGGGCGTGACACACAGCAGGGGCTACAAGTGAGAAAGTACCTGCCATCAGGCTGACTGCCCTGGAGTTGCGCAAGCTCATCCTCTAAACTATCAAATGCCTCAGCACGTGTGCTGCTAGATGGCTTCCCTATTGCTGAATGACCTCTTGGCTCTTCATACACTGTTTTTGACTTTGCCTTTATCAGAATAAATATGATTAAAGAATTTCAGAAGGTAATAGGTTGTCACTTTTTCAATTCCCTAAGAGCCAATTATGTGGCCCGATTTGTATGAAACTAAGCAGATGTCCTTGAGTTTCTGTTTTATGGATTCACAAAGTAATAGCCCAAAAGATAGGACAATGAAGAATGTTTGAAATATAGAGTGACTGGGGAAAAGATGGATGTTTCAGGAGAAAATAAAAGCTGCTACAAGTATCTAAGAAATAAATAAAACAAAAATCGTTATAGCCTTTACAGTCACTATAAATCGTGCATTTACTTATTTGGCAAATCCAGTCACAAATGCACACCTGGGACAAGGTAGGCTAATAATGGCACATCCAGCACTTTTCCCTGAAACATCACTCTTGCTCCATGCACTGGTGAGGACAGCTAGAGTGAAACAGATGTTGACCTGCTGTCAATTAGTGCAGAATATCCAGTCAGTAATGTAGGGGCACACTCCTACTTTGGCTTGAGTTTCCCAGATACTTATTGATTGCCTTAGTTGTTTGTTTTGGCTGCATACATATTATGTAGATCAAACCTGCTCTGTATCATTTTGTATAAAATAAATATAGACATGCCATTTCCCCCAGCCATACCCTTGCCCTGCCTTATAGATCTCCAGATGATATTCAAATGCTATTGGCTTAAAACTCTTTGGTGCCCTGAAGAGGAAAAAGCATTCTAGAAATCTAGAAATAATTATTATATTATTATTAAATATAATAATTAGTACCTCAGAGTTTGATGGTACCTCACAGTGTTGGAAACATTCTCGTATCATTTCTTTTGATTTCTACAACCCCAACAAAATAAATGGTGAAGTATTATTAGTATTACTTTTTGCCAGGTGTAGAAACAGGGTCCCCATGAAGATAAAGGACTTGGCCAAGGTCATAGAGCTAGTGAGAGTTTGATCCTAAAATCCCGTGTCTTGCCTTCTCTCATTGGAACCAAAAGCATTTCTGCACTGCCATTGTCTTCTGCATGACACTGGACAAGCTGTTTCACTTGGCCTGTTTCCTCATTCATAAAGTAAACTCAAAGATGAGTAAGTGAGAGTAAATGAGTAATGTGTGTGAAGTTACTATATTTCTACCATTTTGACGGGGGGGGGGGGGGGGGGGGCGGTGGCATTACTTCTTAATCCACAGAGAGACCAGACAGAAAGAGCCTCTCTGGTTATTTTACAACCCAACTAGTTACCTTTTTCTAAAAACCCTCCAATCGCCCTGGCTGGTATAGCTCAGTTGGTTGAGTATTCACCCCTGCACTAAAAGAAGGTTGCCAGTGTGATTCCTGGTCAGGGCAAATGCCCGGGTTATAGGCTTAATCCCCAGTAAGGGGTGTGCAGGAGGTAGCCAGTTGATGTTTCTCTCTCTCTCTCTCTCTCTCTCTCTCTCTCTCTCTCTCTCTCTCTCTCTCTCCCCCCTCTCTCTCTCCTCTCTCTCCCTCTCTCCTCTCTCTCTCTCTCTCTCTCAAATCAATTAAAAAACATTTTTTAAACCCTCTGATCATTTTAAGAGAAACTTTAAAGTCAGTAAATTCCAAAATATATTATGAACCGCTTTTTTATGTCTTGTCAATTTTCAATGTTTAATCATGCATCAGTTAGTTACTGACCACCTACCAGCTGCCAGGCTACCATAAGGGATGTGAATAAGGGATGTATATTATTCAGTATCACTCCATTTCATTTCCAAACAAATGTTATAATTCTCCAGTTCAGTATAACCTTAAAATGTTTTTCTGTTCCAAGTTTAAACTTGTGCTTATGAGCAAAAGCAACCACTAGACCTCTCCAGGGAAAAATAAATGTTTGAGATACAATTTTTGCAGTATTTCTTTAGGAAAAGTATCATTGGAACTAGCTGCCAAAAACTCAATCACTAGATAACAGCATGTGTTTATGAAAATAGCACATACACACACAGCAGTATTTGATGATGGCTGTTCTTGTATTTGAAGGTTTAGTAACGTCATCAGAGCCCATACTCGCCTGGAGTCAAGGTACAGCAATAGCTCTGGAGGGTCGTATGATGAGGATAAAAGTAAGTACCACCAGGTGTTGGGTTTCAAGTGGAATCCAGATGATTGGAGAATGGAGTACGAGTATTTTTATTTTTATAATTCTAATTGCTAAAAAGGGTCCTATAAACATTAAACAATCATTAATTCCACTATGCAGATGAGCATAGAGCCAGCATCTGAAAAATAACAAAAAGCCAAGCAGGACAAATTAAAATTATAGAAAATCAATTTTTTACCCAAACCTGTATTTTTATATTCTTGGCATTTTTTTCTTGGTAATGCAGTTGAGGAAAGGCTAGTAAAAAATTGTCTCACTAGAAAACCAGTATTGCAGTTATCATGGGAGTGGATTTAATCTCTAAGCTTTGTGAATCAGCTTACCCAGAAAAGGTCCTTTTTCACACAAAGTCTCTCAAAAGCATTGTCTCGGTAGCCAAATGAAAACCATGTTAAAATGGGAGATACAATCATCACAGAAATGTGTTTGTTCCTTGGAAAGTTGACAGAAACCGAAAAGCAATGCATTCACTGATTTTGTTAGAGCCCTGGACAGCATCTGTAGATACTGAGCAGGCAAAGTGTATTACTTGGTCACAAGTCACAGAAATTCTGGAATCAAGAACACTCCCAGCGGCATTTAGGTATGCTAAGGAAATCAGTAAACTAACTGATGGAGTTTATTTGTCTATTTTGGTGGAAATCAGAAATATGATATTTCATGGTTTAGGTTTATTTTGTAAGTCAGTACCTGGGGCCTTTGTAGCTATCATTAAAATTGTTTTGTTTTTATGGGAAATTTGCAAAGTGGGGTAAGAGATGAGTAGGCCTAATGGCACCACAGTTCAGCTGCTCTTCTTTACCTCTTACTGCATAGATAGGAAATTCTCTGCCTTTCAAAATACCAATGGGAAGATTGTCTAAAATCCATAGATAATTATCAAACTCTAACTTAGGTGAAGTTGCAGCTTTAAAACTTTTTACTAGAACCATTAGTTTTAGGTAAAATAAAGCTATTTGTGTTTTCCCTTCTTTCTGGTCCCCATCAGAGTCTGTATCTGTGCCATCCAAACCCAACAGCCAAGTCTCAGGAGCGCAGGCTGTGAGTTCCAGGAGGGACTAGATTTTACAGATGGGGAGAATAGTACCAAGAAATGGAGAGTTGTTGGTTCAAGAAAAGTCTGGATACTATATATTTTGTAACCCAAAATTTGAGGACAGAAAAAAATGAATCATGAAAATGTTAAGCAGTCAAGTACTCCCCCAGTACATGGCAGGTGTGATGTAACAAAAAATAACACACTCTGGCTGTAGAGTTTACATTGGGAATATCACTGTCCTTGGCCCTTTAAAATGTATCTCTTTGTTCTGGGTACAGGACACAAAATTTGGTAAAAACACTATACTAAATAAAATATCAATCATTTAAAAATATATCTTTACAGTCCTCTGGTATTAAAATCTCACATTCCTTATATTTATTAAGTAGTGAATTGTGAAAGATGATTATAATAAAGTAAGATGATAATTAACTCATATCACTAACTTTAGAGACAAAAAGAAAGAAGTTATGGAAGTATTTATAAAGAGGAAAAATGATAGTGAATTCAGATAAGAAATTAAAAGTCTAATATTATCAGTATGGCTTCTATTTTACCTAGAAATGTTTATAAATTTTTTGTACCAATATAAAGAAAATGGGAAAATTTTGTTGCAGAGTTTGAACCCAATTGAGTGAGTATCAATAATATTTTTTACATGATCACTGTTATTGAACAGAGAGATTAGAGTTCATAGCATGTAGTTTGGGTTCTGAGAGCTTTTACTTTTAGTTTACTCATTATAAAAGAAAATGAAATCAAGCTACTCAAACAGATCTCATCACAAAAAGCCATAAAATACATACTAAGATTTTTTTTCCAGGTGTTCAAGTCATAGGACTTGACTTTGTCTTAGAGCAGTGGTCGGCAAACTCATTAGTCAACAGAGCCAAATATCAACAGCACAACGATTGAAATTTCTTTTGAGAGCCAAATTTTTTAAACTTAAACTTCTTCTAATGCCACTTCTTCAAAATAGACTCACCCAGGCCGTGGTATTTTGTGGAAGAGCCACACTCAAGGGGCCAAAGAGCCGCATGTGGCTCGCGAGCCAGAGTTTGCCGACCACAGTCTTAGAGGAAGCAGCAGGTCTAATAGGAAGGAATACTCAGGGCTTTGGTAAATGGGTCCTCCCTGATATAATTTTGGTTCTAGCTACACATTCATGGATATAGCCTATGCCACAAGAAAAGCAAAGTTTAGTAGACTCAATTCCAAAACCTTATGGCCAGGCATCTGGTGTATGTTAAGGACAATCATTCCTACCCAGAATTCCTGAGGGTATCAGCAGATCTGGGCAGACTACAAAGGCATCAGGAGAGACCTAGTTGTCCAAAGCTTCATGGTGTAAGCTGTGTTTATCCAAAAGGAAAGACTGTGTGCAGTCTCTTAGTGTATTTTCTGTTAACACACACACACACACACAAACTGATAGCACCTTGAGTAAAATGGACACCCTCATCTATAAAACAGCTTTTTACCAATATTATGTAAGTTTGTTCTCCTGGGGTGAGGGAGAATTGGGTTATGCTTGGTCCTAGTGCATGTCCTTGTTCAGAGCCTCCATTTCACAATCACAGTTTTCATACACCCTCCTCCAGCTCTGCTAACATTTCTACTCTGGACCTGCAGCGTTGAATCAACTACTTCTCACCACCTTTCAAAAGTGCAACCAAGAAAAACTATATTTGGGAGAAATTTCCTAAAGATGATATCATTCATCCTTTCTCTTAATACACTAAAACCTGTGCCAGGATTAAGCCGCTTATCTGAAGCCACATACCTGGGCAGTACCAAGTGGCCCCAAATGCCCTTGCTCTTAAATGCCTCTGGCCTGTATGGAGAGAGTTATAAGAAATAACTCTATGAAACTTGTTGCTATGTTTATGTTACAGTTGAGGAAGTTCATTCATTCAAAAATATTTATTAATTCTCTACTAAGTGCCAGATACTGTTCCAGATAACAGGGAAACAACAATGAAAAAATAGAGGCAGTCCCACCCAGCTCTTTAGAGCTAGGGAGGCAGCCACTGATGGTAACTGTGATCTGTGTCCCAGAGGAAAACTAATGCAGGGCAAGGGAACAGAAAGTGATTGGGGCAGGGGTTGATTCTAGTGTAGTGGCCACAGAAATCCTCTGCGATCAAGTGATATCGGGCAGAGACATGCTTGACGTAAAGGACCAAGCCACTCAGCTAATGAGGAAGAGCTCTGCTCCAAGGAACAGTAGGAGCAAAGGCTCTGAAGCCGAACAGTGCCTAGCATGGTCACAGAGCAGCAAGAAAGCCAATATGGTAGAGTGGATTGAGCAAGGGGGCGGTAGTGGGAGAGAAGCCAAGGAGGAATAGGAGGAAGATCTTGTAAGGCCTGAAAGGCCATGGTATAGATTTTGGATTTCATTTTGAATGTGAAAGGAAGCCACTTGAGAGGCTTACATAGAGAAAGGCACCTGAATGAACCTCTGTTTTTTAAAGCATTGCTCTGGTCCTACACCCAGTATGGTAATTGTTTTCTACAAAGAGGCTTTGAGCACACTTCTACCAACTGTCCATAGTGTCATTAATTGCTCACCAACACACGTAGTAGAAGAAATTGTTCTAGTAAATGATGCCAGTGAAAGAGGCTTTTTGAAAAGACCTCTAATGATTTAGGTGAAAAAACTTAAAAGTGCCAGTTCATGTAATTCAAATGGAAAAATGTTCTGGATTGATCATAACTAGATTCAGAAGAGCTGCTGTGTCTAAAGGCCAAGTGATCACCTTCTCAGACACTCATTATGAGTGTCCACTAGGCCAGAGCCTCTCATCGCCAGGATCAAACAAGACAGGACAATGTGTTATGTCTTGCCACTGATGTAATCAACTATGAGAGTTTTGAGCACATGGCAGGTTCTTAAATGACCTATGGTGGATTCAGTGGAAGCTCAGAAAGAAAAATGGACAGAAGGAAAGGCGATCAACTCTTCTTGTCAAAACACCTACAGTGGCAGGAGGCCCTTTTTAAGTAGACAGAAATTACTTTCAGAAAATTGGAACATATGATGCTGGAATGGACATTTGGAGAAGAGAAAACCTAGAAATTTCCTTTAGGATGTTACACTGTGAAGGAACTTTGGAGATTGTTACTTTGGAGAAAAGGGGGTAATTTTTAACTGTCATTGTATGGGATGTAATCAAGTGCTCTCTTATACTGCCAACAAAGAAATTAGAACAGATGACTTTTGCTTGCATGTCTCCAAACTTAATGGCCAAGTCCTGATGTTCAAATGCCACCATCGAAAAGGCAACCAACTTTGGGAGAATGATCCGGTGAAATTAACTCTGTAGCACGTGGACAGTAATCAGCACCTGAAGAAAGCTACAGAATAGGGCAGCCACATGCCCAGGATTAGATACAATGGAAGCCAGTCATCGCAGTGGCTTCTTCGAAACATTACCCTTCCAGAAATATTCTGAGACCAAATTTACATAAAGAAAAAAATAAGGATTAGCTGGCTACTTCAGCATACATTTCTGCCACAATCTTTTAAAGAAAAGTTGGGTTTGTTTTTTTATTTTTAGAGAGAGGAAGAGAGAGAGAGAGAGAAATATTGATGTGAGAGAGTAACATTAATCAACTGCCTCCTGCATGCCCCCTACCAGGGATCAAGCCTGCAACCCAGGCATATCCCCTGACTGAGAATCGAACTGGCAACCTTTCGCTGCCTGTAAAAATGCCAAAAAAACTGAGCCACACTAGCCAGGGTCTGCCACATTCCTAAGAAGCAAAAAAGGAAAAGTCCTTCCTCCTAAGGAATGGAAGGTTTATCACCCATTAAAACTTAGACTCCTGGATTCGAAAAAATGGTGGCTGAATAGGCAGACCTTTCTTGCACCTCCTCTCAGGGCCAGACTGGAAATAAAAGTAAAGTTGGGACCATACACCGGAAATGACCAATTGAGGTCCAGCTGAGGAGGATGCTTATATCAAGGAAGGACAGAAAAGGCCTGGAGACCTGTGGGAAGGGAGAGGTCACGAGAGGGGCTGATCCAGCTTCCAGGGGCGGGCTGAGAGTGAGAGGGGCGGTCTGAGCTATGGGAGGGTCTGTTTCCTTAGACCAGTGGTTCTCAACCTTCCTAATGCCGCGACCCTGTAATACAGTTCCTCATGTTGTGGTGACCCCCAACCATAAAATTATTTTCATTGCTACTTCATAACTGTAATTTTGCTACTGTTAATGAATCATAATGTAAATATCTGTGTTTTCCGATGGTCTTAGGCTCTACAGCAGCGGTTCTCAACCTGTGGATCGCGACCCACAGGTTGAGAACCACTAGCAGGGTCGCGACCCACAGGTTGAGAACCGCTAGCAGGGTCACCTAAGACCATTGGAAAACTCAGATATTTACATTACGATTCATAACAGTAGCAAAATTACAGTTATGAAGTAGCAACGAAAATAATTTTATGGTTGGGCGTCACCACAACATGAGGAACTGTATTAAAGGTCGCGGCATTAGAAAGGTTGAGAACCACTGCCTTAGAAGATTGAGGCCTGGAACCCAGGCTGGGCTCCACAGCCTGGAGCACCAGACCTGAGACCAGCAACCCAGGTAACATCCAGCCATGAAAGGCAGCAGGGCTGCTGGCCACCTCAGAGTCTGGAACCCGGTAGACTGGAGCCCAGTGAGAGAAAGCCTCAGTTTCTGCTTTTTGGTGGTTTTTTTTTTACCCAGAGCACAGGAGTTTTCATTTGCAACTATTCACCTGAGGCCTTGCTGAAGGAAGGGCTGTGTGGACTCCAGGTGCCTAAGGAGAGACTGGGGTGGGAAGCATTGTGGGGAGACATGGAAAAGCAGCAGCCAGGAGTCCTGCATTTGGTCATACACCGCAAACCAAAACAGCCATTTTTCCTGAAAGGTTCTAGCTGCTCCTATAGCCAAATCACAGAAAAAGGAAAACCCACCCTAGGTGATATAGCCCTCCACACCCTCTACCAGGGATCAAGCCTGCAACCCAAGCATATGCCCTGACTGAGAATCGAACTGGCAACCTTTCGCTGCCTGCCACCCCTATATTTTGACCATTTCAGAGGAGAAAAAAGCAAAGGCCAACCCGATGGTTTGAACAGTCTCAGGGAGCATCAGTGACTGGATTGGTGAAAGAGCCATCTGCCCCACTATCCCGGTAACCTGATTGGTACTTTCCCCACACCGGAGAGCTAATCAAAACTCCAAGTTTCCAGCTGATCCCACCAGACTGCATACAAGGATCTCTGCCCAGCCAAGGGCAGAGTAACATTTTGGGCCACTTGCAGAGGAGCAGCTCTGGGACAAGGAAACACACCCACCACATTCCTTGAAATCTGAACAGGAAACCCAGAGGTCTAGACTCTCAATTTTGCCTAAATCCCATTCAGGAAAAGATTTTTGAGTGATGAAGATTGACAGCTGGCTGGCAGGCAAAGGTGGGCAGAGGCAGACCCCAGGGAACCTGGGGAAGTTTGCTGATCCAGCCCTGGGCCCCATGCTGCCAACAAACTTGCTTTAGAGCCAAGTCCTATGGAGATAAGACACAAACTGTGGATCCCTTGGTACTTCAAGCAGGTTGCTAAAAGACAAAGGCGGACAGTTTCTGAAATGAATGCCATTTCACATTTTATTTCTCTTTTCTTCTTTTTTCTTTTTTCCCCTCTTTTTTCTTCCTTTTTTTCTTGGCCTGGTCATTTTTTCCTTTTATTATTTATCTTCTTTATCTGCTTTATTTACTTGTTATTATTTAGTCTCTATTGTTTTGTTCATATATCTCATTTTCCCCTTCCCTTTTCTTACTCAATTTTTTTCTTTTCTTTTTCTCCTGCTTTCTTATAATTTTTCCTTTTGCTATTTTTTGGGTCTACCTGCTTTCTCCTCTATTTTCATTTTCAAAAAATTTTTTACTTCCTCCTTTATTTTAAATTGTTTTTCTTCCCCTATTCCCCTAGTTCTTTATTCTAATTTTCTTTATTTCAGCTCTGCCCCTACATATTCCATTTTCTCTCTCCCCCGCCTTTTTTTTATTTGTTTTATTTTCTCTCTCTTTTGTTTCTTCTATAATTCTTGCTCTCTTTTCTCTTTCCTAAATCTCAAAAAACAAGAAACCCTTCTAACAAACTATCTAACCCTACAACTTAAAGAATTAGAAAGAGAACAACAAGAAAAGCCCAGAGTAAGTAGAAGGAAGGAAATAATAAAGAGCAGAAATAAATGACATAAAGACTAAGATAATAATACAAAAGATTAATAAAAATAAGAGCTGGTTCTTTGAAAAAATAAACAAGGTTTATGAACCTTTAGCCAGACTTATCAAGAAACAAAGAGAGATGACCCAAATAAACAACATGAGAAACAAAAGAGGTGAAGTAGCAACTGATCCCACAAAAATACAAAGCATCATAAAAAAACAAATAAATAAAATAAACCTATGAACAATTATACTACAACAAGCTGGATAAACTAAATGAAATGGACATATTCCTAGAAAAATACAATTTTCCAAAACTCAATCAGGAAGAATCAGAAAACCTGAATAGGCTATAACTACTGATGAAATTAAAGCCATAATAAAAAATAAACAAACAAACAAACAAACAAATAAATAAATAACTCACAGCACACAAAAGCCCTGGTTTGGATCTCTGCACAGGTGAGTTTTACCAGACATTCAAAGAAGAACTAACACCTATCCTACTCAAACTATTCCACAAATTCAAGAGGAAGGAACACTTCCAAGCTCTTTTTATAAAGCTATCATTAGCCTAATTCCAAAACCAGATAAAGACACTACAAAGAAAGAGAATTACAGGCCAATATCCCTGATGAACTTATACTAAAATACTCAACAAAATATTAACAAAACAAATCCAGCAATGCATTAAAAAGATCATACACCATGACCAAGAGGGATTTATTCTGGGGATGCAAGGCTGGTACAATATTTGCAAATCAATAAATGTGATACATCACATAAATACATTGGAAGACAAAGATCACATGATCATATCAATTGGCACAGAAAAACCATTTGACAAAATCTAACACCTTTTTTTGATAAAAACTCCACAAAGGGGGAATAGAGGGATTATATACCAACATAATAAAGGCAATATATGACAGATTTATAGTCAACATCATACTCAATTGGCAAAAACTAAAACCATTTCCCCTAAGAACAGGAACAAGACAAGGATGCCCACTTTCATCACTCTTATTCAACAAGTATGTCAAGTCTTAGCCACAGTGATCAGATAGGAAGAAAACATAAAATGCATCCAAATTGGAAAGGAAAAAAATAAAACTGTCATTATTCACAGATGATATGATATTGTACATAGAAAACCCTAAAGACTCCACCAAAAAAACAACTAGATTTAATAAATTAATTTGGGGAAAAAATAAATAAGCAACACACACACAATGAATTTGGCAAGGTAGCAAGATACAAAAACCCAGGAATCTATGATATTTTTACAAACCAATAACGAACTCTCAGAAAGAGAAACTAAAAAAGCAATCCCATTTACTATTGCAACAACAACAAATAAATAAATAAATAAATAAATAAATAAATAAGATACCTAGGAATAAACTTAACTAAGGAGGTAAAAGACCTGTATAGGACATTGACAAAAAAGATAAAGATATAAACAAGTGGAAGAATATACCGTGTTCATGGATTGGTAGAATCAACATCATTAAGATGTCCATACTACCCAAGGAAATCTATAGATTCAATGCAATCCCCATTAAAATACCAGTGGCATACTTCACATAGCTACAACAAACTCTCCAAAAATTTATATGGAACCAAAAAAGACCCCGAATAGCTGCAGCAATCTTGGGAAAAAACAAAGTTGGAGGAATCACAATACCAGATATCAAGTTATATTACAAAGCCACTGTACTCAAAACAGCCTGGTGCTGGCACAAGAACAAGCATATATGAGAGACCTTGAATGTGTTGTGAAAAGCCAATCTATTAAAGCAATGAGAGCATGCACCTTTATTGAAAAAGCAAAGCAAGAAAACCTATACATCTGACTCATGAAGCACAGATGGGCTCTCAGCTAATCTGAAGAGCAAGTTGGGTGGGGGTCTGAGGTATTAATATACCCTCCTGTCTATAGGTCGTAAAATTCCTCTGCTGACTATTTTGGTACAGATTAATTCTCAAGGTCCCATTTTTGTTTTGTTTTTTTTTTGTTTTTTGTTTTACTTTGTTGTGGCCTTCCCAAAAATCCTGAGAAGCACCTGGCAACTTTATCTTGCCAAGCCTTGAGACTGCTGGCTTCTCTGCTTCCTTTCCCCTCTCCCCCTCCCTTTCTGCATTCTCTCATTAGGGAGGTTTTTCAATCATTTTCTTTCCTATTCTTGGCTGGAGGAGATAATGGTTTGTTCGTTATAAGCTGGCTGCAAATTGCCCTCACTGTTTGGCCTTTTTTTAACTTTCCTGTCTCAGTTTCCCTATTCCTCCTGCCCTGGAATCCTATAACAGAGGTACCTGGAGAGTATTATTCTAAGCAAAATAAGCCACTCAGAGAAAGGCAAGTATCATATGATCTCTCTCATATGTGGAATCTGATGAACAAGATAAACTGATGAACAAGATAAGCTGATGAACAAAATGGATCCAGAGACATAGAACCATGGAACAGATTGAGGAATCTCAGAGGGCAGGTGGGGGGGTGGGGGAGGGATGGGTAGGGAGAGATTTACCCCAGGGAACTGATATGCATATATGCATAACCCATGGACACTGACAATAGTGTAATGAAGGCCTGGGAGGGGCAGGTGCAGGGTGGAGGGAATCAATGGGGATAAAAAAAGGGGGACATCTGTAATACTTCCAACAATAAAGATAAATATTTTTATATGTTACATATATTGTATGCTGTATTCTTTTTTTAATCTTTATTGTTAAAAGTATTACAGATGTCTCCTTCTTTTTCCCCCATTGTTCTCCCCTAGCCCACCCTGTCCCTCCACCCCAGGCTCCCATCATCCCACTGTCAGTGACGATGGGTCATGCACACATGCATACAAGTTCTTAGATTGATCCCTTCCCACCCACCCTCCCCTACCTTCCCTCTGAGGTTTGATAGTCTGTTCTATGCTTCCATGATCCCTGGATCTATTTTGTTTATCAGTTTATTTTATTCATTAGACTAGAGGCCTGGTGCACAAAATTTTTGCATGGAGGGGGGGCATCCCTCAGCCCGACCTGCACCCTCTCCAATCCAGGAGCCCTCAGGGGATGTCCTACTGATAGCTTAGGCCTGCTCCCCATGGTTCTCTGCTCTCTGCAGAGCCTGCCTGCTCCAAACCATGGCGATGGGCAAGCAGGCCCTGCTGGGTGCTGTCTGCGGGCTGCGCTTGCCTGCTCCCGAGTTGCCCTGGCGATGGCCAAGCAGGCCCTGCTGGGTGCTGCCTGTGGGCCGACTTGCCTGCTCACGGTTCACCACGGCTACGGCCAAGAAGGCCCTGCTGTCTGCTGTCAAGCTGCATGGCCGGACCCGCCTGGGGGCTGGCCACACTAGAGTCACCAGTCTGGCCCTGCCTGGCTCCCTGGGCCCTGCAGAAGCCACGGCCACTGCGGGTCCGGCCCTGCCTCCCTCTCCACCCCTTGAAGCAGCCTCGGTGGCTGCTGACCAGGCCCTCCCCTAGTGCAGGTGCACGGAGGCCCCTGCCACCCCACCCCCGGGGCTGCATACTCAACCTCCTCCTGTCCAGTCGACCCATTACAGAGTCCCAGTTAATTAGCATATTTCTCTATAATATATACTAGGGGCCCGGTGCATGAAATTCGTGCACTGGGGAGGGGTCCCTCAGTCCAGCCTGCCCCCTCTCACATACTGGGAGCCCTCAGGGGATGTCCTACAGATGGCTATGCCCGCATCCCATTGGGAGCGGACCTAAGCTGCAGTCTGGCCTCCCTTTGCTTGAGGCAACTGGGCTGATCAGGGGAAGGCGCTAGCCCCATCACCCCGCTGCTGCCAAGGTTATTTTCATCAACACAAACTCCAGTCCCTTCACCATGAAAAAATGACAACTTTCTTTAGGCATTTTCAAGATGTGTCTTTCATAGGATATGACATTTCTTTCTTTATTTTTCTTTTTATCCTCACCTGAGGATATCTTTCCATTGATATTTTCCCCTTCCCTCCGATTCCAAGCTCAGCCCCTTCCCAAGCCATAAGCCTCCACCCCAGGTTTAGGCTTGGGAAGGGGTTCCCCCCAGCACCTCACCTCCGATCGCAGGCTCAGCCGCTTCCCAAGCCTAAAGCCTCCACCCAGTCTTTAAGCTTGGGAAGGGGTTTCCCCCCCTCCACCTCCAATTGTAGGCTTGGCCCCTTCCTAAGCCTAAAGCCTCCACCCCAGGCTTTAGGCTTGGGAAGGGCCCTCCACCCAGAATCTCCAATCACAGGCTCGGCACCTCCCCAAGCTTAAAGCCTCTGCCCAGGTTTAGGCTTGGGAAGGGGACCCACACCCCTCAGATCGCAGGCTTGGCCCCTTCCTAAACCTAAAGCCTCCACCCCAGGTTTAGGCTTGGGAAGGGGACTCCTGCCCCTCAGATCGCAGGCTCGGCCCCTTCCCACGCCTAAAGCCTCCGCCTGATGGCCGGCTGGGAGTGACCTGGGTGCCGAGGAGGTTCCCTGGACCCAAGTATGTATGAAAATTAACCGCCTTCTTGGTTGGGTTAATTTGCATACTCATTCTGATTGGCTGTGGGCATAGCGAAGGTACGGTCAATTTACATCTTTCTCTATTATTAGGTAAGATAGACTAGAGGCCCGGTGCATGAAATTCGTGCATGGAGGGGTGGTGTCCCTCAGCCCAGCCTGCACCCTCTCAAATCTAGGACCCCTGGAGGCATGTGCGACTGCCCATTTAGGCCCGATCCCACTGGGGGAATCCATTGGGGGTATCAGGCCTAAACAGGCAGTCAGACATTCCTCTCACAATCCAGGACTGCTGGCTCCCAACCGCTCACCTGCCTGCCTGCCTGATTGCCCCTAACCACTTCTGCCTGCCAGCCTGATCACCCCCTAACCACTCCCCTGCCAGCCTGATCAGCACCTAAGTGCTCCCTGCCAGCCCGATTGCCCCTAACTGCCCTCCACTGCCAGCCTGTCACCCCTAACTGTTCTCCCCTGCAGGCCTGGTTGCCCCCAAATGCCCTCCCAGCTGGCCCAGTCACCCCTAACTGCCCTCCCTTGCCAGCCTGGTCACCCCTAACTGCCCTCCCCTGCAGGCCTGGTTCCCCCCAACTTCCCTCCCCTGCAGGCCTGGTCCCTCCCAACTGCCCTCCCCTGCTGGCCTGATTGCCCACAACTGCCCTCCCCTGCTGGCCATCTTGTGGTGGCCATCTTGTGTCCACATGGGGGTGGCCATCTTTGACCACATGAGGGTGGCCATCTTGTGTGTTGGAGTGATGGTCAATTTGCATATTACCTCTTTATTATATAGGATTTCACATATGAGTGAGATCATGCAATACTTATATTTCCCTGACTAACTTTTTTCACTTAGCCTAATACTCCCCAAGTCCATCCATGCTGTTGCAAATGGTAAGAGTTCTTTCTTTTTTATAGCTGTGTAGTACACCATTGTGTAAATGTACCACAGCTTTTTTATTTACTCAACTACTGATGGGCACTTGGGCTGTTTTCAAATCTTAGCTACTGTAAATTGCGCTGCTATGAACATATATTCTTTCTGATTGGTATTTCTGATTTCTTGGGATATATTCCTAGAAGTGGGATCACTGGGTCAAATGGGAGTTCTATTTTTAATTTTTTGAGGAAACTCCATAGTGTTTTCTACAGTGGCTTCACCAGTCTGCATTCCCACCAGCAGTGATGAAGATTCCTTTTTCTCCACATCCTCACTAGCACTTGTCGTTTGTTGATTTGTCGATGATAGCCATTCTGACAGGTGTGAGGTGATACCTCATTGTCATTTTGATTTGCATGTCTGGGATGACTAGTGACTTTGAGCATTTTTTTCATATGTCTCTTGGCCTTCTGTTTGTATACTTTGGAGAAGTGTCTATTTAGCTCCTTTGCCCATTTTATAATTTGATTGTTTGTCTTCCTTTTGTTAAGTGAAAGTTACAAATGGTATTGAGAAAATTGGACAGGTACATGCAAAAAAATGAAACTAGACCAACAACTTACATCATATGAGTTCCCTACATATTTTGGAAATTAACCCATTATCGATGTATCATTGGCAATATGTTCTCCCAGACAGTGGGCTCTCTTGTCATTTTATCGATGGCTTCTTTTATTGTGCAGAAGCATTTTATTTTGATGTAGTCCCATTTGTTATTTTCTCCTTAGTTTGCTTTGCCCTCAGACTTGTATCAGTAAACATATTAAGAGAGATGTCTGAGATTTTGCTGCCTATGGTTTCTTCAAAGATTTTTATGGTTTCCCATCTTACATTTAAGTCTTTTATCCATTTTGAGTTTATTTTTGTGTATGATGTAAGTTGTTGGTCTAGTTTCATTTTTTTGCATGTACCTGTCCAATTTTCTCAATACCATTTATTGAAGAAACTATCCTTACTCCATTGTAAGTTCTTGCCTCCTTTGTCAAATATTAATTGAGCATAATGGCTTGGGTTAATTTCTGGGTTCTCTGTTCTGCTCCATTGATCTATATGCCTGTTCATGTGGAGAAAGTAAGAAGAAAAACCTTAGATTCCTGCCCAGCCAGTGTATCTCAGTGGTTGAGCATCGACCTATGAACCAAGAGGTCCTGGTTCAATTCTAGGTCAGGGCACAAACCTTGGCTCGATCCCCAGTAGGGAGTGTGAAGGAGGCAGTTGATCAATGATTCTCTCTCTTCATTGATGTGTCTATCTCTTCTCTCTCTCCTTTCCTTTCTGTAATCAATAAAAATATATTTTACAGAATTTAGACTCCTCTGGCTTCTCATTTGCTATGAACCGCCCTTCCTGTCCAAGGACGCACAATTACAGTATAGCCAGACCATGCATACTAATGTTTACAAGACTGAAAAACTCTTCATCAAGAATCACTATTGCCCTGGCTGGTTTTCTCGGTGGTTAGTGTTGGCCCAAGGTTGTAAGTTTGATTCCCTGTTAAGAGCACATACCTCAGTGAACATTCAATCCCAGTCCTGGGTCAGAGCATGTATGTAGGAGGCAACCAATCGATGTGTCTCTCTCATGTTCAGTGTTTCTCTCTGTCTCTTTCTCTGTCTTTCTTTTACCCTCCCTTCTCCCTCCCTTTCATTCTGTCTAAAAAATCAATTTTAAAAAACCTCAGAGGATTAAAAAAAAAGCATCATTGTAAAGAATACTCAGACAATGAAACAGTCAATAAATGTGCTTTCCAGAAAGCTGTACCCCTTAGGGTTTGCTTGAACATCAGTCATTTCTATTGAACATGCTGTCATAATGAAGAGATTTCCAAGATATTTTTCTGATTAGAACTGCTAGCCAGTATATTATATTAAATATTTATATAATAGATATATGAAAAGAACTGGAATCAGTTTCAGAATCATGAAAACAGCATTTTTACAATTAAAACCTATATTAAACAGGGATTAAAAGAAATTAAAACAGAACTATAAGAAGTATAATTTGTTATAGAATAGTATCAAATTTCTATATAGATTTTATATTTCAGTGGGGAAAAGAACTGATTTCAATGACATTCATTTTGCTTTCATCTGTGATGGTAATGGATGCTTTTTATTTCAACATGGGGTGCAAAAATTGAGGTGGACAAAAATGGTTCTTTGAATGTAGTTTTAAATGTTTTTTACAATTTTTAAAATTTGTCTTGTGGGCATAGAATTATAATTTTTAATTGCCTTCCAAAAAGAAAAATGTTAAATAATGTCTGGTCTCACTGAACAATTAGAATATCAGTTGTTCTTGAGTCAATTGGCTTATAGACTTTCATACACACACAAATTTATTATATTTTCAACTTCTTAACTTAATTCAACCGATTATGCTTAATAGCTAACATTCATAATACTGTACTACAGATTTTTTCCCCAGCAATAAATATTCTGATTTTTTTGTTTATGATTCCACTTAGCAAAAGGCCTGCAGAGGTGATTCATTATTTGGATATTTGCAGATGATACATTTAATGGTTTTTTTGAAAACTGTTTTCACTCCATACTCAGATGTGCTTCATTGTCAAGTCATATTTAGATTAGGTTCTTGAATTGAAATGATCTACTGCCTTTTAAAAAAAATAGAATTTGACTGAAAAAAAATTTTTAAATGAATAAATAAAAGGATTGCTTTGGTCAATTATACCAAAACTAGAGGCCCGGTGCACGAAATTTGTGCACGGGGTGGAGGGTGTCCCTCAGGCCAGCCTGCACCCTCTCCACTCTGGGACCCCTTGAGGGATGTCCGACTGCCCGTTTAGGCCCGATCCTGGTAGGATCGGGCCTAAACGGGCAGTCGGACATCCCTCTTACAATCCAGGACTGCTGGCTCCCAACTGCTTGCCTGCCTGCCTTCCTGATTGCCCCTAACCGCTTCTGCCTGCCAGCCTGATCACCCCCTAACCACTCCCCTGCCAGCCTGATTTATGCCTAACTGCTCCCCTGCCAGCGTGTTTGCCCCTAACTGTCCTCCCCTTTAGGCCTGGTTCCCCCCAACTGCTCTTCCCTGCAGGCCTGGGTCCCACCCAACTGCCCTTCCCTGCAGGCCCGGTCACCCCCAACTTCCCTCCTCTGATGACCTGGTCACCCCTAACTGCCCTCCCCTGCAGGCTTGATTGCCCCCAACTGCCCTCCCTTGCAGGCCTGGTCCCTTCCAACTGCCCTCCCCTGCTGGCCATCTTGTGCCAGCCATCTTGTGTCCACATGGGGGCAGTATCTTTAACCACATAGGGGAAGCCATCTTGTGTGTTGGAGTGATGGTCAATCTGCATATTACTCTTTTAGAGGCCTGGTGCATGGGTGGGGGCCAGCTGGTTTGCCCTGAAGGGTATCCTGGATCAGGGTGGGGGTTCCCTTGGGGTGTGGGGAGGCCTGGGTGAAGGGCCTGTGGTGGTTTGCAGGCCGGCCACGCCCCCTGGCAACCCAAGCAGAAGCCCTGGTATCTGGGATTTATGTATCTTCTATAATTGAAACTTTGTAGCCTGGAGTGGAGCCAAGCCTCCTGCTCACTCCATGGACAGCAGCCATTTCTTTTGGGGTTTGTGTATCTTCTATAATTGAAACTTTGTAGCCTGGAGCAGAGGCCTAGGCCAGCCAGGGCTGCAGAAGCTTTGCTTCCTCCATTGCCAGGGGCAACCATTGCCTCCTGCTCTTTCCAGCTCAGTGGCTGCCGCCATTTCTGTTTGGATTTGTTTACCTTCTATAATTGAAACTTTGTAGCCTTGAGTGGAGGCTTAGGCCAGCAACAGCAGGCAGAAAGCTTGGCTTCCTTTGTTACCGGGGAAACCCAAGCCTCCCTCCTGCTCTCTGTGGCTGTAGCCATCTTTGTTGGGTTTATTTGCATATTTGCTCCTGATTGGATGGTGGGTGTGGCTTGTGGGCGTGGCTTGTGGGTGTAGCAGAGTTTGGGTCAATTTGCATATTACTCTTTTATTAGTTAGGATTAAGTAAAATAAAATAAAAGGTAAATGGCTCTGGCTGCTCTGTGGAACATAAGACTATAAAAAGGGAAAGGATGTAGTTGGGAGACAGGAAGGAGGCTATTGCACTAGCCCATGTGAGAGAAGGTGCTGGCTTAGACTCAGGAGTTAGTGATAGAGATGGTGGAAAATGATATTATTGTGGATACCTTTTGAAGGTAGAGCGCATTGAATATGTAGAGGGTGGCAAGTCACTTAACCTCAGTTTCCCCTCTATAAAATAGGGATGATAGGTATCTATTATTAGGCTACTAATATGGAAAGTGTGTAGACAAGTGCCTGGCATAAAATAAGTACTCCCTGTGTTAATTTTAATGTCACTATTTATATCATCATCATCATAATCATCATCATCATCATCATCATCATCGTAATTGAGTTGGATACGAGCTATGAGAAATCAGGAATGATCTAAGGCTCCTGTCCTGAGAAAACTGGAAATATGGGACTGCATTTTATTGAGATGGGGGAGATTAGAGAAAGAGCAAGTTTTACAGTGGTGGGAATTCATATGATTTAATGGTTTTTTTTAGTGTGTGTATCTATATTTTCTATGGCTCTATAAATTAAGCATCCAAAAATAAAGTGATGGGTGGGTGTGAGTGTGACCAGCAGTGAAAAGGTGTCCTGTCCAGCATGAGTTCCCACCTTGCAGCCTGAGCTGCCAGGACAAGGCTATGGCTGCCCATGACCCTGAACTGGAATAAGCAGAAGGATTAAAAATTGTGGCAGACTAAGTGGATGCTGCATGGATATGCTCCCAGGAACAAACTGGAATTACAACTAAAATACAGAAAAACTTCCTAAATAATCAACAGAAAACTCACAGGAGAGCACCCTGATACCCAAGGACCAAAAGTGGAGATTGCATAGAGACTGGTAGCAGGGGCAGAGGCACGAAAGGGCTGGCCAGGTGCCCACAGACAGCAACTGAAGTCCCAGATACCTCAGCTATGTCGGGGGGGGGGGGGTTGCCACTGAGAACTCTGGGATCTAATCCCAAAACTGGGCCCCACAGCAGAGAGCACCAAAACTGAGAAGGGTACCCACATAACATCTGGCTGTGAAAAGTAGCAGGGTGCTGTCTGCCAGAGAGTGACAGCTGAAAATTTAAGGCCCTCCATCTTAAAGGGCCAACACACAAAATTCCCTGTGTAGCCACCCATCTTGTGCTCTGGCAGAGGGAGGGTGAAGTGAACTGGAACTGTGAGAGCAGAAGTCAAGACTAGGGACTCGGGGATAGAGCTCAGAAGACAGACACCGCAAGTTTCCCGGGCTGAGTCATTCCCTCATGCAGCAGAGGACATCTTTCCCACATAGACATCTGCCTTGCCTGGGGAAAAGACAGTTTACACACACTATTGGAAAACACTTTGCCCTGAAGCCACTTAACCTTTTGCACTCAGATGTTGAGTGTGACTCGACACGGTTAGCATCGGTAGCAGCTTGAGAAAAAAGCAAGCGAGTGCAAAGGGTTAAGAGCTTAAAAATAACATTTAGCCTCCAGGTAGAAGCAACTACCCCACCCTGTTGAAAAAAACTCTCACCACACCTGAGGATGATTGCCTGCGGGCAAATTCAAATTGGAATCCTATCAGTCTGTAGGCAGAGGCAGTCTCTGGAGGCTTTGAGTCTTTGCCTGATCTAATTAGTCAAAAACAGCCTTTAATACTGTCCTGCACTGGAGATTGAGAGGTGTAGCAGATCTACCTAACACATAGTCACAAACCCGAACAGGCAGCCAAAATGAGGAAACAAAGAAACAACACCACAAATGAAGGAACTAGAGAATTCTCCAGAAGAAGAGATAAATGGAGCAGAGATTAGAAATTTATCTGAAACAGAGTTCAGAGTAATGATGGTAAAGATGCTCAACCTCATGAAAAAAGATACATAACTATGAAAAGATACATAACTATGAAAAAAAGAATAGTCTGAGATAAAGAATAACATTACACAAATAAAAAGCACATTGGAAGGAATACACAGCAGATTAGGGAAAGTTGAGGATTGAATCAGTGAATTAGAAGACAGAGTTGAAAATATCACTCAATCAGAGAACCAAAAAGAAAAAAACAATTATAAAACAGAAGGACAGCTTAAGGGAGCTGTGGGACAATGTGAAACATAACTTTATTAGAATAACAGGTCTGCCAGAAGAGGCAGAAAAGGAGAAGGGAATAGAGAATGTGTTTGAAGAAATAATAGCAAAAACTACCCTAACATGGTAAAGGAAAAAGTCACACAAGTTCAGGAGTCACAGAGAACCCCAAGCAAGAAGAACCCAAACAGGCCCATGCCCAGACACAGCATAATTAAAATGCCAAAAATTAAAGACAAAGAGAGAATCTTAAAAGCAGCAAGAGAAAACTGTTACCTACAAAGGAGTTCCCATAAGGCTGACACCTGTTTTCTCATCAGAAACTCTACAGGCCAGAAGAGAATGGCAGGAAGGACTCAAGAAAGCAAGGATCTGATACTAATATTACTATATCCAGCAAGGTTATCATTCAAAATAGGCAGTCAAAAAAGGAGCTTCCCACACACAAAAAAAGACTAAAGGAGTACATCACCATCAAGCCAGCATTACAAGAAATGCTAAAGGGACTGCTGTCATGAGGAGAAGAAACAGAGAGAGAAACCTAGCCATACAGAATTAAAATGGCAATAAATAAGTACCTATCAATAATAACCCTAAATGTAAATGGATTAAATGCTCCAATCAAAAGGTGTGGGATAGCTGAATGGATACAAAAACATGTATATGCTATCTATAAGAGACCCACCTCAAAACAAAAGACACACAGAGGATGAGAGTGAATGGGATGGAAAAAAAATTTCCATGCTAATGGAAAATAAAATAAAAGCTGGAGTAACAATACTCATATCCAACAAAATGCACTTTAAAATGAAGGCTATCACAAGAGAAAAAAAAGGTCAGTACATAATACTAAAGGGTTCAATCCAACAAGAGGATATAACCCTGGAAAACATATATGCAACCAAAATAGGAGCACATAAATATGTAAAAAAAAAAAAAACTTCTAGAGGACTTTAAAGGAGAGATTGACAACAATACAGTCATAATAGAGGACTTTAACACCCTTCTGACTTCACTGGATAGATCTTCCAGACAAAAACTTAAGAAATGGTGACTCTAAAGGACACAGTGGATCAGATGGATTTAATTGACATTTATAGAACATATCACCCCAATGCAACAGAATACATTCTTCTCAAGTGCACATGGATCATTCACAAAGATAGACAACATATTAGGACACAAAACAAGTCTCTACAAGTTCAAGAAGATTGAAATCATATCTAGCATCTTCTCAGATCACAGTGGAATGAAATTAGAAATCAAACTACAGTAAAAACACCCAAAAACATTCAAACACATGGAGGCTAAATAGCATGTTATTAAACAATGAATGGGTTACCAATGAGATCAAGAAAGAAATCAAAAACTTCCTGAAAACAAATGAAAATGAACACACAACAACCCAAAATCTCTGGGACACTGCAAAAGCAGTCCTGAGAGGGAAATTCATAGCACTACAGGCATACAACCAAAAAAACAAAAAACAAAAAAACAGCAATAAACTATTTAACCCTACAACTTAAAGGACTAAAAAAAAGAACAACAAGAAAAGACCAGAGTAAGTAGAAGGAAGGAAATAATACAGATTAGAGCAGAAATAAAGAACATAGAGACTAAAAAACAATACAAAAAATTAATGAAACCAAGAGCTGGTTCTTTGAAAGAATAAACAAAATTGATAAATCATTAGCCAAAATTATCAAGAAACAAAAAGAGAGGACCCAAATAAGTGAAATCATAAACAAAAGTGGAGAAGTAACCACTGATACCACAGAAATACAAAGGATTGTAAGAAAATACCATGAACAACTATATGCTGGACAATGTGGATGAAATGGATAATATCCTAGAAAAATATAATCTCCCAAAATTGAATCAGGAAGAATCAGAAAACCTGAATAGGCCAATAACAACTGATGAAATAGAAGCAGTAATTAAAAATAAATAATAAAACCTCCCACCAAACAAAAGCTCAGGTCTGGATGGCTTCACAGGCAAGTTTTGCCAAACATTCAAAGACCTAACACCTATACTGCTCAAACTATTTCAGAAAAACCAAGAGGAAGGAACACTTCAAAACTCTTTTTATAAGGCCAGCATTATCCTAATTCCAAAACCAGATAAAGACACTTAAAAAAAGAGAATTATAGGTCAATATCCCTCATGAACATAGATGCTAAAATTCTCAATAAAATATTAGCAAATCACATCCAGCAATATATTAAAAAGATCATACACCATGATCAAGTGGGATTTATTCCAGGGATGCAAGGCTAGTACAATATTTGCAAACCAATACGTGTGATAAATCACATAAACAAATTGAAAGACAAAAATCACATGATCATATCAATAGACTCAGAAAGCATTCGACAAAATCCTACACCCTTTTTTAATAAAAACTCTCAGCAAAGTGGAAATAGAGGGAGCATATCTAAACATGATAAAGACCATATATGACAAACCTATAGCCAACATCATACTCAATGGGCAAAAACTAAAACCATTTCCCCTAAGAACAGGAATAAGACAGGGATGCCCGCTTTCACCACTCCTATCAACATAGTACTGGAAGTGCTAACCACAGCAATCAGACAAGAAGAAGAAACAAAAGGTAATCAAATTGGAAAAGAAGACATAAAACTGTCATTATTCGCAGATGACATGATAGTGTACATAGAAAACCCTAAAGATGCCATCAATAAACTACTAGACTTAACCAAAGTATTCGGCAACATAGCAGGATACAAAATTAACACCCAGAAATCTATGGCATTTTTATACACCAATAATGAACTCACAGAAAGAGAAACTAAAAAAATAAAACAATCCCATTTACAATTGCACACAAAAAATTAAGATACTTAGGAATAAACTTAACTAAGGTAGTAAAAGACCTGAATTTGGAAAACTACAGGACGTTGAAAAAAGAGATAGGGGAAGATATAAACAAATGGAAGAATATACTGTGTTCATGGATTGGTAGAATCAGCATCATTAAAATGTCCATACTACCCAAAGCGATCTATAGATTCAATGCAACCTCCATTAAGACACCAACAGCATATTTCACAGACCTAGAACAAACTCTCCAAAAAATGTATATGGAAATAAAAAAGACCCCGAATAGCCACAGCAATCCTGAAAAAGAAGAACAAAGTAGGTGGGATCTCAATACCAGATATCAAGCTATATTACAAAGCCACTGTTCTCAGCATGGCCTGGTACTGGCACAAGAACAGACATATAGAACAATGGAACAGAACAGAGAACCCAGAAATCAACCCAAGCCATTATGCTCAATTAATATTTGACAAAGGAGGCAAGAGCATACAATGGAATCAAGACAGTCTCTTTAATAAGTGGTGTTGGGAAAATTGGACAGATATATGCAAAAAAAATTAAACTAGACCACCAACTTACACCATATACAAAAATAAACTCAAAATGGATAAAGGACTTAAACGTAAGATGGGAAACCATAAAAACCTTAGAAGCACCCATAGGCAGCAAAATAGCAGACATATGTAATAGCAGTATCTTTACCGATACAACTCCTAGGCCAATGGAAACTAAAGAGAAAATAAACAAATGGGACTACATCAAAATAAAAAACTGCACAGCAAAAGAAACCATCAACAAAACAATAAGAAAGCCCACTGCATGGGAGAATATATTTGCCAATGTTATCTCCGATAAGGGTTTAATCTCCAAAATTTACAGGGAACTCATACAACTTAACAAAAGGGAGATAAACAATCCAATCAAAAAATGGGCAAAGAACCAAATAGACACTTTTTGAAAGTGGACATACAGGCCAAGAGACATATGAAAAAATGCTCAAAGTCACTAATCATCCAAGAGATGCAAATCAAAATGACAATGAGGTACCATCTCACACCTGTCAGAATGGCTATCATCAAAAAATCAACAAACTACAAGTGTTGGCGAGGATGTGGAGAAAAAGGAACTCTAGTGCCCTGCTTGTGGGAATGCTGACTGTTGCAGCCACTGTGGAGAACAGTATGGAGTTTCCTCAAAAAATTAAAAATGGAACTTCCATTTGACCCAGTAATCCCAATTCTTTGAATATGTACCCAGGAATCAGAAACACCAATCAGAAAAGACATATGTACCCCTATGTTCATAGCAGCACCATTTACAATAACTAAGATTTGGAAACAGCCTAAGTGTCCATCAGCAGATGAGTGGATTAAAAACTGTGGTACATCTACACAATGGAATACTCTGCTACTGTAAAAAAATTTTTTTTAAATTAAATTAAACAAAAAGGAACTCACCATTTGCAACAGCATGGATGGGCCTGGAGAGCATTATGCTAAGTGAAATAAGCCAGTCGGAGAAAGATAAATACCACATGATCTCACTCATTTGTGGAATATAAAGAACAACATAAACTGATGAACAAAAATAGAGCCAGAGAAAAAAAATATTTTAGAATATAATAGAAGTAATCCTGTTACCTTTGTGATATTGTACTATGTTAGTACCATTTGGGTAATATTATATTTAAAATCTTTTTTTTCTTGAAATATTAAAAAAATCAATTTAAAAAGAAAAAAAAAGAATCAAGAACAAGGAAGTCAGTATAGAGCCCAGAGTTGGCATGGTGTCCAGATACTGGCTTACTGGGGGGCATGCTGCTTTTCTGGTCAAGCAATGCATTTACAGGGACATGAAAGTTATCTAAGTTTTGGTTTGCTGTAGGGCACCCTGGGCAGGAGCTGTTCCATCTGGGGCCTAGAAGCTTATATCAACACCATTAAATGAAAGACCCGCAGATCAAAACCAGCAAAGCTGGTCCCACACAACCCACTCTCACCATGAAGTCAAACAGCCTTACGAAGATGCATTGAAAAGAATAAACATTCAATGTAAAACTATTCTGGAAACTGTACGCAGGATAAATGTGACATCATATTTAATAATAATAATAATGGTGATGATGATGATGATGTGATGAAAGAAACCTATTCAAGTAATTCTAACTTATTTGATTGTATAATTCACACTCACCTAATTGAATGCTTAGAAAGTTATTTTTATGAGCATGAATTTGTAATATTCTTTCTAGAAACACTAAGTAGAGAAAACAAAATTATCTTCCTAAAGATAAAGCACGTTGTCTTTCTCACCCTACAGATGACCCAATATCTCCCTACCTGGGGTGGCTGTTGACTATCACAGAGACCAAACAGCCACAGCCCTTACCAATGCCTTCTACTGGGGGATGCTGGGCCCCCCTGGTTGACTACCTCCCAGAAACCATCACCCCTCGAGGGCCACTCCACAGGTGAGCAGCATGTATAGGTAGAGAGAAATGACCACTTGGTTTTGACTGGACTTTTTTTCCCTAGAAGAAGAGGGAAACCTGTTTCAGGTCCTATCAAATGAAATAAACTTTAAAATCAGAGGGACCCTGAATGGCTTGAATTGCAGCTCTCAGCACATTGGTAGAGTTTGGTCAAATGTTAACCAATGTGCAAAGCTGCCTTGTCATACTTACTTGATATAGGTCTTCATTTTTTTATGCATTTTAGATTGTAAGCAAGTTGAAGAGAGGACTCTTGTCTTCTCTTTCTCATCATGACACAGCTCTTAGTACCTAGTAACAAGTATGTTATGTGATTAGCTCAACTGATGTTTATTCTTATGGAGCTCTGTGCATTTTCAGAAGTTAAACTCCACTTCTCTGGAAGAAGGTTCTTACATAGTTCTTCAGCAAAGCTTATGTGTTGCATTTAATTGTGACTTAATGATTTATACATGTATTTCCATTCTCTGTAGAAGTTGCATTAACTTTGTCATTTCATTGATTAGGTGCAATATTGCTGTGATTTTTATGACTGAGATGGTGGTAGATCACAGTGTAAGAGAAGACTGGGCTCTTCACCTGCCATTATTACTTCATGCTGTCTTCTTAGGTAAGACTGGATCCAAGAGGAATTCTAACCAATACGTCTAAATTCTGTGGAGGCAATCCAGAGAGTTTTCATTGTACATAGACATCTGCTTTCCTGCTCTAAGATTCAGTTGACCAGGCATTGTTTAAAACGTTCTTATGACTACAATATAAGTTGTGTGGCACCTCACTTGTGCTATACCTATGAAGATATCTAAAACAAATTGGGCCTCTTTGAGAGTCTTTGTCTATATGTGATAAATTTTTTAAATATATTTTTATTGATTTCAGAGAAAAAGGGTGAGGGAGAAAGAGATAGAAACATCAATGATGAGAGAGAATCATTGATCCACTGCCTCCTGCATGCCCCACACTGGGGATCGAGCCCGCAACCCGGGCATGTGCCCTCACCGGGAATCGAACCCTGACCTCCTGGTTCATAGGTCGATGCTCAACCACTGAGCCATGCCGGCCAGGCTAGATGTGATAAATTTAAAGCCATTAGACATAATTAGTGCATAGAGAAAAAGAATATAGAGCGCAGCAGGCCACACACTGAGATTGTAACCCAAGTTGTAGAGCAAAAATGAGAAGAGGAACAACCAGTGAGGGAGTTCAGTTATGGAGAGCCTTAAGAAGGAGGAATGCTAACTATGTCATGAGGTTAAGGGAAGTCCATCTATCATCATTTTATGAGAATATTTGATTTAAGGAATAAAATGCTTTATTTTCCCTAAACCCAAATTCTTTATGTTAGTACCATAAATAGTAACAAAGAAAACTAAACATTCTTTTAAGATTTCCCTTCCCCCAGGTGTTAGGGAATGTTTACTGTCCCTGGAATCTAAATGAGATTAAAAATTGTTTTTACTAAAGGATTCCACATTTTGTTCCAGGGTTGGATCATTACCGGCCTGAAGTCTTTGAACACAGCAAAAATTTGCTTCTTCACCTCTTGATTGCACTGTCCTGCAACAGCAATTTCCATGCCATTGCCTCTGTGCTCCTGCAGACTCGAGAAATGGGGGAAACTAAGACTCTAACAGTCCAGCCAGCTTATCAACCCGAGTATCTCTACACAGGTAACAAAGGGAGGTGTGACTGAAAGCCTGAGACTCAGTCACAAATTCAGAGATTACCAAAGGTGTCAGGGGAGCCCATTTTTCCATACTCTAATGCTCTTACCCCCACCTTTCCAAGTAATAAAATAACAGCTCAATAAATAGGCACCATTTCACTGGATGTCAACATGCCTCCCAAAATCCTTCTTTGTTATTGAATATTTTCATATATTTTCCTTATTATTATTATGTTTCTGCTTTCATTAAATATGTTTTTATCAATAAATTGAAAATTTAAATGTCCATTGAACAAGAGCTTCTGTCTAGAACCCTGAAAGATGAGAACGCAGGAAACAGGACCTTCTCCATCACCTTGCGAGTGGATCATTGCCAAGGTGCCAGACATTTACTTCATTCCTTCTAGTTTCTCTGAAGGAATAATCACTTTATTAAGTGACTGACTTTTCTGGAAAGCATGAATGAGTGCAAGTCTATTAAAAACCACTGCTGTTTTAAAACCAAATATTTCTTCTTAGAAATGAGAACAGAAAGCATTAGCTGAGTCAAAAAAAAAAAAAATTTACTCTGTTCTATCCGGCTGTTCATGAAAACTTTCCCAAAAGGGTTAACCAATGGTTTTTATTTAGAATATTTTAAATATCTTAAAATGATGATGAACTAACAGAGTTCTCAGGCTACCTTTTTTTTTTAATTGATTTTTTACAGAGAGGAAGGGAGAAGGATAGAGAGTTAGAAACATCGATGAGAGAGAAACATTGATCAGCTGCCTCCTGCATACCTCCTACTGGAGATGTGCCCACAACCAAGGTACATGCCCTTGACCAGAATCGAACCTGGGACCTTTCAGTCCATAGGCTGACGCTTTATCCACTGAGCCAAACCAGTTAGGGCTTTTTTACCTAATTATTTTGTACATTACATTGGCATTGGACATGGTATGGCATTTCATACAATGTTACCATGTACTTTCTTTATAACCTTGAAATTTTACCTTTCATTCATCACTGGTATTCAGCCCTGCCTTGTCTTATGAGAGATGTTAACATATGTCTTTGGAAAACTAATATGAAGTCATTAACACTGAGGTAGAAGGACCACTGACCTGTTCATCATTAAATACTTTCAAATATATTTTCCATATTATTATTATAAGGTCTTTGTATTGAACACACTACACTTAATTGAAAATAATTCAGCAGCCTTTCAGAGACACAAAATTCTCTTTTCTTTAATGCTTAATTTAAAAAATATGAAACATTCTGGCTGTTCTAACTCCCCAAGATAAAGATGTTTTCCATTAAGCACATGATTTTAGGCTGAGAAAACTGTAATGTCTGTTAAGTTGTATATCTCTGAGTGTGGCAGTTTTATATACACTATCCCACTGATGCGGCATAAATGGTTGAGAGTGGAGATTTACAAAGCAAAACACAGAATCCATGGGCAAGACAAACAATAGATAACTGGAATGATTGAATCTGTAGCATACTTGAATTAGGTAGGTGCACAAAAGGTTTAGGAAGAGTCTCCTTTTCATAAATATTTATTGAACACCTTGTTTCAATTGTAGTTACTTTCAAATCCACACTAAGAACTTGTGATAGAAATTGTCTTTATCTTATCATAATATAAAACTGAATTACAGAGAAATCATACCAACTTCCTGAGATTTTACAGTAAATGGTAGAGATGATATTCAGACCCAGGCTCCTCACTCCTAATTCAATATTTTTGTCAGACACACCAGAACTATGTACTTTTATGATTTTTTAACTAGAGGGAAATGTGTATAAGTTTTCAAACCCACAGCACATCTAGAGATGTAGAATGTTAACCAAATACAAAGTGGAAAAAAATCACTAGTATTTTCTTATACCATATGGCTTTGACAAACATGATATATACTTTGTTAAAACAATTAACATACACAAAATATTTGTGATTCCAGGCACATTTACTCAAAAACAAGATGTATAACTTACTCATCATCCCTTATGTAACTGATATCCTCAAAAATTATATCATTGTATCAGTCTAGTATCCAGGCATAATTTAACAGCAGTTAGGTACAGATGTAGAGTAGAACACAAACACACAACTTCTTTTTCAGAAAGCATGAATTAAAACCCTATAGTAGAAATTTATTTATTAAATAGAAATTTTCTATTCTCCTATTACTAAATGCACTCTGATTATACAGAGTGTAACCATCCCATAAGTAAGGAAAGAATATATGTCTCTTTTTAATCATAGCTATAGCCAAAATGAAATGTTTTATGAAAAAAATAATGAGATAACTGCATACTTCTGTATGCTCACCTCCTGACCTCGTTATGTGCCCTGCCCAGCGCACCCCCTCCTTGACCTTCTTCTCAACCAGGTGGCTTTGACTTCCTGAGGGAGGACCAGTCATCACCAGTGCCAGACTCGGGGCTGAGCTCCAGTTCCACCTCTTCCAGCATCAGTCTGGGAGGCAGCAGCGGGAATCTCCCACAGATGTCCCAAGAGGTAGAAGACATAGACGCCACTACTGAAACAGATGAGAAGGCCAACAAGCTCATTGAGTTCCTGACAACCAGGTAAGGAGGGCAAGGAGACAAGCGGCTGTTTTCAGGTGAGTTTTTCCAGAAAATGCCATCTTTCAAAACCACTCAGATGGAAAAGTGAGTCCACAGTTCTAGCAAAGTCCTGTTTTCTCCTCTCAATTGCATTTGCTGGAGTCTGTGTATAAGCCAGACAATGGTAGAAAGAAGGTGCTAAGATCCCTCTGATGTCACCATTTATGGGGAGATAGTTCTTGTATAGCAACAATGCAGCAGATGGTGGCAGGATATGGTAGCGCCCCTCGGGGAGCATGATTTTGTTCATCTGTTAGAGCTGCCAGGATCTGGGAGCCCTGAAACTTGGCAAATAACCTCGCTCTGGAAGCCAAAGGTATCAGCCACAGTTGACCCAGGAGCAGCTGCAGAGGGACCCAGAGTCTGCTCATCCAGTCCAAAGAGTCATTTATAAATGGAAGTCAGAAACCAGAACCAGTAGGAAGCATGATAGGAAAGGAACCAAACAAATAATATATCAAAATCAAGAAAAAGTGGGCGTAATCCCAATTTTTAGGTCTTCTAATGAACAATTTCATTTCAGAATTTTTACTACGCCAAGGTCCTGCATTTGTATAAAAGCATGCTCACATGTGACCTGGTCGTGCTCTTGTGTTGGGAGTCTAGTCTCAATTTGTGTTATCTGATATTTCCCATTATTTTTTTTCTTTAATTAATGCACCAAATAATGAAAAATAGAGCATTTGTTTTCCCTTTGTTAATGGTTCAGGGCATTCTGCGTAGCTAGCTATCAGCTCCATGTGGGATTTAATGTTCAGGAAACAGGAAGGGACTGATGGTGCCCACACACAAGGTACTTCAGATACCTGAATACTTTGTTGTCATCTCTCACCATTGTCAATGCCATGTGTTAGGAAGGGTGTTCTCCAAAATTCTCACATCTGGCTCCATACTATTCTTACTACCGAAAAACAAGTAAACAGAGGCTGTATCTTCAATTCCGTAATGCAGGAAGCCACCACTTGCCAACACTGTCATGAGCATGCACCAAGGAACGCAGGAGGCAGATGGATCTTGAGCGTTAGCGGGCTTACACTAGGCACCGATTATTTGTGTTGCGATAGTGGTGGTTCGAAGCAATCTCCTGACCTAATAGCCTCCAAGTAAATGTTTACTGGGCCTTACTGATCTTTACTGACGTTTGAGACTGTCTGTCTGCTACTTGTTTGCCATGCTTTACTGAGGGCAAGATGTGTATCTAAAACTGAATAAAAAGCGGACAAGGCCAGGACTCGGGGTGTCTCTTCAAGAAAGAGGCTCCACCTGGCCTCTACCCCTTAATAATTCATATTTTTGTCTAGCATTTTCATTTGTGTGTTGGCCCCTCCTTCAGATCCTGAACCTCGCCGTGCAGGTCGCGGCAGGTTCCACAGTATTCGGCAACCTAATGATGTGATCCTGATAAAAGCATTATCTTTCCAAATGCTGAATGTGCAGATTGTGTCTGTGTTTACATCTATATTTTATTTACAACTGTATATGTTGTTTTATTTAACAAACACCTATGGAACATCTATCATGTGACAAACACTGTTCTGGTGAATTGGAAGGTTTTTGTTTCGTGATTAAATGTTGTGAGGTTTTGGTTTTGTGAATAAAATATATATTTTTAAAAAGTGTCTGTATAAATTAGCCAGATCTGTTTGAGTATGTTCATAAACTTTATAAGAATGAAATTCTCCCCCAGAATTAGTGAAACTTTAAATATATATATTGTGCCTTTGGAATTAGAACTGCATAGATGGTTTTCAAAATGCAAAGTGACAGTTATATTTTTTTGACACTGTATGCTTTGTTTCAGGGCATTTGGTCCACTTTGGTGCCATGAAGACATCACGCCCAAAAATCAAAATTCAAAGAGTGCTGAACAACTCACAAATTTTCTACGGCACATTTTGTCTGTATTTAAAGATTCTAAATCAGGTACTTCATCCTGTTTCCCCAAATCCCTTCCACTTTCAGGACTTTTTTATAATTGAGTTCATTCTTCACCTATATGACTACACTATATATCATATATAGTATAAATCAGAATTTATACTATATACGTATATCGCACTATCCTATCTAATAAAAGAGTAATATGAAATTAACCATCACTCCGCTACACCCACAAGCCATGCCCACCAGCCATGCCCACCAGGCAATCAGGAGCGAGATGCAAATTAACCCAACCAAGATGGCTGCAGCCACAGAGAGAGCAGGAGGGAGGCTTGGGTTTCCCTGGTGATGGAGGAAGCCAAGCTTTCCGCACACCCTGGCCGGCCCAGGCCTCCGCTTAAGGCTACAAAGTTTCAATTATAGAAGATAAATAAATCCCAACAGAAATGGCTGCAGCCACTGAGCTGGAGAGAGAAGGAGCCTAGGGTTGCCCCTGGTGATGGAGGAAGCAAAGCTTCTGCAGCCCTGGCTGGCCCAGGCCTTCGCTCCAGGCTACCAAGTTTCAATTATAGAAGATAAATAAATTCCAACAGAAATGGCTGCCACCACTGAGCGAGCAGAAGGCTTGGCTCCGCTCCAGGCTACAAAGTTTCAATTGTAGAAGATAAATAAATTCCAGATACCAGGGCCTCTGCTTGGGTTGCCAGGGGATGTGGCCGGCCTGCAAACCACCACAGGCCCCTCGCCCAGGCCGCCCCACGCCCCAAGGGAACCCTGATCTGGGACACCCTTCAGAGCAAACCAGCTGGCCCCCACCCATGCACCAGGCCTCTATCCTATCTAATAAAAGAGTAATATGCCAAAAAAAAGAGTAATATGCAGATTGACCATCACTCCAACACACAAGATGGCTTCCCCCATGTGGTCAAAGATCCTGCCCCCATGTGGACACAAGATGGCCACCACAAGATGGAGGGCAGTTGGGAGGGACAAGGCCTGCAAGGGAGGGCAGTTGTGGGTGATCAGGCCAGCAGGGGAGGGCAGTTGGGAGGAACCAGGCCTGCAAGGGAAGGCAGTTAGTTGGGGGCGATCAAGCCTGCAGGGGAGGGCCGTTAAGGGGTGACCAGGCTGGCAGAGGAGGGAAGTTAGGGGCAAACAGGCTGGCAGGGGAGCAGTTAGACATCAATCAGGCTGGCAGGGGAGTCATTAGGGGTGATCAGGCTGGCAGGCAGAAGCGGTTAGGGGCAATCTGAAAGGTAGGCAGGTGAGTGGTTGGGAGCCAGCAGTCCTGGATTGTGAGAGGGATGTCCAACGGCCATCCCTCAAGGGGTCCCAGATTGGAGAGGGTGCAGGCTGGGATGAGGGACACTACCCCATGCACGAATTTTGTGCACCGGGCCTCTAGTATATATGATATATGATATCAATGATATATATTGTATATATTTTTGAATTTTGGCATCTATAGCAGAAGACTATTCATAGAAGAGTTTTGAAATTTATTTCAGATGTCCCTGACTGATACTCTCATGTATATTTGCATTATACTCTATCAAATAACTTCCCCCAAAGTCAACGTTCTCCTCACTTCATTCCCTCACTAGAATTAACTATGTCCACAATATTAATTTTATTTAAAGAAGGCCATGAAAACTAATTCTTATTAATTGATTTGGCATAGACTCAACTATGAGAAGTAGTCAGCCTTTAAACTGGTTTTAAAAAAAGAATTTTGTGATAAAATGTTTTTTACTTTAAAAATAGTTGCTAACAATTCCATTGAATGTTCTAAATCCAGTGTGATTCTTAGTTAGACTATAAAAGCATCGTATTGAAGCCATTAGCTAAATTCCACTTGAATTCAAGTTGGCCTGGGCTTATCTGTGTGTGAAATTTAAATGTGGTCTTTCAGGTCAATGCAATAACTGTTCCTACCTTTGCCATGTACCTGGCTGAACACATTAACCATGGCTACTGGCTCCTTAGCTGCTCTGATAATTAGCACATGTCACAATTTGAAACATTCTAGATTAGCTACATTTCTTTTTGTTATCAGTGGATACTTGTTTTTAAAAGCAAAAATAATAATACACAGAAAGTCATTACAGGAATAGGATGACCTAGACTTCCAGTCTTGAGTTTCCCCTTTGGAATTTCTTTGAAATATGAAGATCTCTTCTATTGGTATTTTCCCCATTTAAAAGTTACTTTAAATTGCACATAGCACAAAGGAAGAAATTTACTGTTGTATGTAAACTATTTATTTCTCTAAAACCCTTAACTGTATGACGTTAATAAAAATGAGAAGACATATGAATGCCTTGCACTGTATTCTTGGCAGGTGTGTTTTCACACCTTACCCAATATATTTTTACCCACTAAAATTTCCTTCTACATCACTGCTCTCTGCCTATTTCTGCTATAGCACAATAAAATGTAATCCTGGAAACATTTGTATTAGTCAGGGTAGCATAGCTGCTGAAACAAACACCGCCCAGTGCTCAAACACGTAACACAAATGGGTTATTTCTGGATCACATAACAATTCAGTGTGGATGTTGGGCAGGAGGCCTTCCACCTGGTGGTCAGAGCCTCTCCCTCCTGTGGCTCTGCTGCCTGGAGGAGGAAGAGAGTGAGGGATTAAGCAGAGGAGTTCCCATTCCAGTCCAGTGCTTCTTCCCACATTCCACTGGCTAGAACTCAGGTACAAGGTCGCACCTGACTGCAAGGAAGGCTGGAAGATGTAGATTCAGGTGTGACCGGGGAGATGCCACACACTAAATAGGTTTTCTTAAAACCCATTGTCATAGGGGTGGTGGAGTCTGCAGTCCTCCTGGGAGAGGACTTTTGTTTAGTCTTTAGCTCGTGATAATTTAAATAAGATTCTGTTCACTGCCAGGGAGCTAGCCTCTCTATAAAATGGTTTAAATAATAAAAAAATTAAAAAAAAACATGTTTTGAAAAACAAAATAAAGACATAAAGAACAATTTTGAAACATGACCCATTCATAAGTTGCGACGTGCCTCTGGGTTTAACCCTGCATTTCCGACCCTGGATTTGCTTGAGTCCACTTCCCAGGGTCCTTCATTCACTTTGCAGGAACATTTTTTTTATATTGTCAACATGTCCCTGGGGTCAGGCAGCCAAGCGAAACTAAGAAGGATAACAATGAATTATCCCTCCTGTTCCACTTTCACGTCACCATCAAATGTGCCACAGACCTCTCCAGGTCACGGAAACAGCTAAAATCACTGTTTACATCATGTGCTCTAACTCTTGGAGCCTGGTATTCTCCCTGCAGAGAGGCAGGGCCCTTGTACAATGTAATAGCCCAGACATTAATTATGAGCTTTTCCTCACATTTTAATTTCCATCTGGTCAAATGGTTTTCTGATGACTAAGATTCCCTCCATGTTATTGAAAGAACACATACTCTGGTGGAGGTTTACTATGGCTGCCTTCACTGCAGTGTCCACATTTCTATATCTGAGTACTTACAGACCATGCTGAGGAGCAAAGACTTGGGTCCAGGCCTCAGTTGTGTTTAGACTTGACTACATTCACTAATAGCTTCCTCTAAATACATAAGTACTCAGAACATTTATTTCTAACAAATTGTCTTATTAAAAAAAGGAGTGAAAATATTTCATGTAAAAGTAGTACAGAACAATAATGTGGAAAAGTAGCAGGGTAATAAATAGCAATACACTTGTGAACACATATGTGTCACACACTGTACTAAGCACTTTTAAAGTTGTTTAATTTCCACAAAACTTCTATGAGATAGATGCTTTTATTCATAAGTTAAAGATAAGGAAACAGTCAATAGAGAATAAGTTTCTTTCTGAGTCTGAAAACTTCTAGTTCAAAATTGGAACCATCTTTTTCTACTACACTATACTCCTTAAGATTTATTAAAATTTATGTGTGTTTTTCATTGTTAATTTTTAAATAAGTACCACCAGGACATAGCCCTGTGCAGTGAACCTGTTTCAAACCTTCAGATAACTACTGTTGCCCCAGACTTTGCAGAGTGACACTGATCTGGTCTCTGGCCTCTTGGTGCCCTAGGCTTCCGTCTGGAGCAACACTTGAGTGAGGTTGCATTGCAGACAGCCCTGGCAAGTTCTTCAAGGCACTATGCCTGTCGGTCCTTCCAGATATTCCGGGCAATCAAACAACCTCTGTCGGCGCATGCCTTGTCTGACCTTCTCTCCAGACTGGTGGAGGTGATTGGAGAACATGGCGATGAGATTCAGGTAGGGAAGGAAAGAACACCAAACACATCCTATTTCTCTCGTTTTAAAGAGAAGGAGCTAACGACTTTCTCAAAACCTTGTCTCTCTTGCCAATTATTCCAGCCCTTTGGACATGTACAATTCAAATTTTAGAGGTTGGCTTTTATATTCACAAAAGTCATTCCCAGAAGTATTGTTCTAGAAACTCCACATATATTATCTGTTTATTCAAGCTAACAATTGAACATTCCTTGGTGACTCTTCTTTGTTGTTTTGTTGTTGGTTTTATTTGGTAGAGGACGGGAAAATTATGTGTTGTTTTGTCATTTTTTCACAAACATAGGACATAGTTGTGCAATCCCCCACCTAGAGGAGATCTCCGTTGTATCTGTGTAAAGCACTACCTTCCTCTGCATGATCACCCTTCAGTAAACTGGAAGAGCTGAAGAAGTAATGGAGAGAGTAGATGCCACAAGAAGACCCGCTAGATAGAGCCCAGAGATTGGGGCCTGGGCAGGTTGAAAGCCAAGAGCATTACCTGCTCTGTAACTTGAGCCAAGCCTTCTTTTCCATCAGAAATTTGCCTGCATCTACGGAGGCCTGCATGCCTATAGACCCTAGCTTATTTTCCTCCTCCTGGCCATGAGAAGAGCTGTTTAAAATGCCACTGAGGCACAGCCATTGCATACATCTCTTAATATCTGCCTTCAGACATTGCAACTCTATATTTCAAATGCCTACCATGTGTCTGACATCTTCAGCCTTGTCCCCTCCCTGTGGAGATTGCTCTGTGGAGGAGCGCAGACCTAGGAAAATAAATCTTTTTAATTATCTGCTGACTCCTGGGCCAGCTGAATTCCTCAGTGGCCCTTAAAATTTGTTTTAAACTTTGTAAATTAAAGTAATAACAACTATCTAGCTTTTAATGATATTAAAATTACTTTAATAGAGTTTGCATTCATTAAATTTATGTCCAAGAAGTTAACAGTAGTTACAAGCTGTCCAAAATGTTGTCTCTGTGTTTGGCAGGGTTACGTAATGGAAGCACTCCTGACTTTGGAAGCTGCCGTGGATAACTTGTCTGACTGCTTGAAGAACAGTGATCTCTTAACTGTATTATCTCGGTGAGAACCAGCTTAATGACATTTGAAATCAAATATACTGTACTAGATATTTGGGAGATGCCCAAACTTTGGGCAAAGTCCAAAGAATAAATCTAGTTTTTGAAATCTATTGATGACCTGAAAAAGTATATATGACATTTTCTTAAGTTAAAAAAAGGGGGCGGGGACAGGTATCTCTCTCTCTCTCACACACACACACACACACACACACACACACACACAAATTATAAAAGGATTTTAAAATACCAGGAAGATAGATAGCAAATGTTATCTCTGGTAAATAATACAAATAACGATTTTTCATTTTCTTTTTATGTCTTTTAGTATTTTTTCAAATTTTATATAATATTTCCTATTACATTGTGAACAAAAACTAAAACTAAATATTATTTTAAATGAATATGCACAAAACTTCATCTGAACCATTACTATAAAAACAGTTGGAATAAATGTTGATTTTACTTGCAGAATTTCTACCTGAGGATCTTTCTTTTCTAATTCCTTTGTTCCTGCTAGTGTTTAATAACCAGTTTCAGATCATTCACAATTCCAAATTCTGCTCATATCATTGAGTTCCTTGTGCTTTGAAACTGGGTCAGTAACGTTATATCTCATTGGGCCTTGTTTCATTGTTAAGTTGAGCATTTTTTATGGATAGGTAAGCTTAATGTGATTACTAACATAATACATATGTTAGTACAGCTTCATCTAAATCAATAAAATTTACCAGAATGTTGATAAAGAGTTTTACCTTTTCATCCTGAAATAAGCTTTGAAATCATTTTTCATAAATTAAGTACAAAAAACTTCCTTTGATACAAACATTTACTATTTTCTTTCTTGATAATATGTTCATTTCTATTCTTATCAGTCAGTTAATAGAATATTAAAGTTTGTACATTTTATTTCATAATTATTTCTACTCAAATTCAAATGAACAAAAAAAGATCAGTGAACTTTGGCCAACTGCTTATATCTTTAACCTATCAGTAAATGGAAGTTAGTATTGGGTTTTGTTGTTTTGTTGGTGTGATGTTTGATTTTCTTGTTAAGGTTGTTAAGTTTTCTTTTTCATCATTTTAAGTTTAAGAATAAGAAAACTTATTCCTTTAAGTTTAAGAGTATGGGCAAAAAAGTAGTATTTCCAAAAAATTATTTTCTTCCCTTATTATTCATCAGTGGATCTTCACTGAAGCATGTTGGTTTCTCCTGAACATGTTTTTTTGAGAACCATTTTTTAAAAATATATTTTTCATTATTGATAGTATTACAGATAACTCCCATTTCTCCCATTTCCCCCATCCTCCCAGCCCCTACCCAACCCCCAGGTCCTCACTACCCTATTGGCCATGTCCATGGGCTATTCATATAAGTTCTTTGGTTTCTCTCTTCTTATCCCCCCAACCCCACATCAAGGTATTTCAGTCTGTTCCATGATTCCATGCTTCAGGTCTTATTGTGTTGGTCATTTTGTTCATTAGATTCCACAAATAAGTGAGATCATGTGATATTTGTCTTTCTCAATTTGGCTTATTTCATTTAGCATAATATTTTCCAATCCATCCATGCTGCCCAAAGGGTAAGAAATCCCTCTATTTTATAGCTGCATAGTATTCCATAGTGTAAATGTCCCACAGCTTTTTTTATCCATTCATCTACTGATGGGCACTTGGGCTGTTTCCAAATCTTAGATATTATAAATAATGTTGCTATGAACATGCAGGTGCATATATTCTTTCTGATTGGTGTTTCAGGGTTTTTAGGATATATTCCCAGAAGTGGGATCACTGGGACAAACAGAAGTTCCATTTTTAATTTTTTGAGGAAACTCCATACTGTTTTCCATAGTGGCTGCACAAATCTACATTCCCACCAGCAGTGAACTAGTGTTCCCTTTTCTCCACATCAGCATTTGTTATTTGTTGAATTTTTTATGATAGCCATTCTGACAGGCATGAGGTGTTATCTCATTGTGGTTTTATTTGCATTTCTCTGATGATTAGTGACTTTGAGCATTTTTTCATATGTCTCTTGGCCATTTGTATGTCCTCTTTAGAGAAATGTCTATTCAGATCTTCTGCCCATTTTTTAATTGGATTGTCTTCCTTTTATTGAGTTGTATGAGTACTTTATATATTTTGGATATTAATCCCTTATCAGATGTATCACTGGCAAATATGTTCTCCCATACAGTGGGTTCCCTTTACATTTTGATAGTGGTATCTTTTGCTGGGCAGAAGATATTTTGATATAGTCCCATTTGTTTATTTTCTCCTTAGTTTCCTTTGCTCCAGGACATCTCCATAAACATATTGCTATGTGAGATGTCTGAGATTTTACTGCCTATGTTCTCCTCTAAGATTTTTATGGTTTCCCATCTTACATATAAGTCTTTTATCCATCTTGAGTTTATTCTTGTGTATGGTGTAAGTTGGTGGTCTAGTTTCATCTTTTTGCATGTTTTTGTCCAGTTTTCCCAGCACCATTTGTTGAAGAGACTGTCTTGACTGCATTGTGTGTTCTTGCCTCCTTTGTCAAATATTAATTGACCATAATGGTGTGGGTCAATTTCTGTGGTCTCTGTTCTGATTCATTGGTCTATATCCTTGTTCTTGTGCCAGTACCAGACTGTTTGGGTTATAATGGCTTTATAATATAGCTTGATATCTGGTATTGTGATCCCTTCAAGTTTGTTCTCCTTTCTCAAGGAGAAACAATTGCATATAAATTTTTTGGAGTATTTATTCTAGAACTGTGAAATATGCTGTTGGTATTTTAATAGGGATTACATTGAATCTGTAAATTGTCTTGGGTTGTATGGACATTTTAATGATGTTAATTCTTCCATGAACATGGTATAGGCTTTCATTTGTTTGTATCATCCTCTATTTATTTTATCAATGTCCTATCATTTTCCAAGTATAGGTCTTTTACCTCCTTGGTTAAGTTTATTCCTAGGTATTTTTTTAATTGTTGTTGCAATGATAAATGGGATTGCTTTTTTCGTTTCTCTTTCTGAGAGTTCATTATTAGTGTATAAAAATGCTATTGATTTCTGGATGTTGATTTTGTATCCTGCTACCTTACCAAATTCCTTTATTAGGTCTAGTAGTTTCCTGGTAGAGTTTTTAGGGTTTTCTATGTACAATATCATGTCATCTGCAAATAATGACAGTTTTACTTCCTCCTTTACAATTTGGATGCCTTTTTCTTCTTCTTCTTGTCTGATCACTGTGGCTAGGATTTCCAGTACTGTCCTATATAATAAAAGCCTAATATGCGAAGTGTCCAGTTGTCCAGTCAGCCATTCAATCAATCAAAGCATAATATGCTAATCATATGCTAAGGCCATTAAACCGCTTGCTATAATGTGCACTGACTACCAGGGGGCAGACAGTTGACCGGTTGACCAGTCACTATGATGTGCACTGACACCAGGGGGCAGATGCTCCAACCAGAAGGTTAGCTTGCGGCTGGAGTCTGGCCTATTGGGACTGAGCGAGATGGACCGGACATGCCCTAAAGCCCTCCTGCGGTCCCTGCCTGGCTGGCCAACCTCCCACATCCCTCCCCGGCCCTGATCGTGCACCATTGGGGTCCCTTGGCCTGGCCTGCACCCTCTCGCAATCCAGGATCCCTTGGGGGATGTCAGAGAGCTGGTTTCGGCCCAATCCCACAGGCCAGGCTGAGAGACCCCACTGGTGCACAAATTCATGCACCAGGCCTCTAGTGTTGAATAAGAGTCGTGAAAGTGGACATCCCTATCTTGTTCCTGTTCTTAGGGGAAACGGTTTTAGTTTTTGCCCATTGAGTATGATGTTGGCTATAATCTGTCATATATGGCCTTTATTATGTTGATGTATGACCCCATTATTCCCACTTTGCTGAGAGTTTTTATCCAAAAAAAAAGGGTGTTGGATTTTGCCAAATGCTTTTTCAGCATCAATTAATGTGATTTTTGTCATCCAACTTGTTTATGTGATGTATCACATTTATTGATTTGCAAATACTGTACCAGCCTTGCATCCCCAGAATAAATCCCACTTGGTCATGGTGTATGATCTTTTTAATGTATTGCTGGATCTGGTTTGCTAATATTTTGTTGAGGATTTTAGCATCTATGTTTATCAGGGATATTGGCCTGTAATTCTCTTTCTTTGTAGTGTCTTTATCTGGTTTTGGAATTAGGCTAATGCTAGCCTTGTAAAAAAAGGTTGGAAGTGTTCCTTACTCTTGTATTTTTTTTTAATAGTTTGAGTAGGATATGTGTTAGTTCTTTGAATGTTTGGTAAAACTCTCCTGTGCAGTGATCCAGACCAGGGCTTTTGTTTGCTGTGAGTTGTTGTTGTTTTATTACTGCTTCAATTTCATCCATAGTTATCAGCCTATTCAGGTTTTCTGACTCAGTTTTGGAAGATTGTAAGTTTTCAGAATTTTGTCTGTTTCATCCAGCTTGTCCATTTTGTTGGGGAAAAGTTGTTCATAGTATTTGCTTACAATCCTTTGTATTTCTGTGGTGTCCATTGTTATATTGCCTCTTACATTTCTGATTTTATTTATTTGGGTGATCTTTCTTTGTTTCTTGATGAGTCTGACTAAAAGTTCATCAATCATCAATCTTGTTTATCTTTTCAAAGAACCAGCTCTTGGATTTATTGATCTTTTGTACTGTTTTTTTAGTCTCTGTGTCATTTATTTCCACTCTGATCTTTATTATATCCTTCCTTCTACTTTCTCTGGGTTTTTCTTACTGTTCTCTTTCATTTAGTTGTAGGGTTAGATAGTTTACTAGTTCATTTTCTTGTTTCTTGAGTTGGCCTGTAGTGCTATGAACTTCCCTCTCAGAACTGCTTTTGTGTGTACTATAGGGTTTGTTGTGTGTTCATTTTTATTTGTTTTCAGAAAGTTTTTAATTTCTCCTTTGGTCTCTTTCATAACCCATTTATTATTTAATAACATGTTGTTTAGCCTCCATGTGTTTTTTGAGTTTTTTATTGTAGTTGATTTCTAACTTCATGCTATTGTGATCTGAGAAAAAGCTTCGTATTATATCAATCTTCTTGAATTTGTATAGATTTGTTTTGTGTCCTAATGTATGGTCTATCTTTGAGAATGTTCCATGTATACTTGAGAAAAATGTATATTCTGTCGTTTTGGGGTTAAAGGGTCTATAAATTTTGGTTAGATCCATCTGATCTAGTGTGAACATTTTTATTTTTATACCCAGTTCTTCATCACCAGATTTAAGCTCTAGCACTAAACTTACAGCAAGCAGAAAGAGCACAGGACAACTAAATGTGAACTCTGGAACAGGCAGTGGCAGCACAGCAACTGCAGAACGGAGCCGGCATCAGAGAAGCTTCTCTGTGCCCAAGAAGTTTGGTGTTATCGACCGATCCTCAGACCCACCTCGGAGTGCCACACTGGACAGAATTCAGGCTTGTACCCAGCAAGGTCTCTCCTCGAAAACCAGGAGCTCATCCTCCTTGAAGGACAGCCTCACAGACCCATCACACATAAACCATCCAACCAACCTGTTGGCCACCATCTTTTGGGTCACAGTGGCCTTGATGGAATCTGATTTTGAGTTTGAATACCTCATGGCCTTAAGGCTGTTGAACAGACTTCTGGCTCACATGCCACTCGATAAAGCTGAGAATCGAGAAAAACTTGAGAAACTCCAGGCACAGCTCAAGTGGTCAGACTTCTCAGGGTTACAGCAGCTGCTGCTGAAAGGGTTCACCTCCCTCACCACCACAGACTTGACCCAGCAGCTTTTCAGTTTGCTGACACCAGTGTCCAAAGTATCCATGGTGGACTCATCCCAAGCCATCGGTAAAGGAAATGCATTCCCTAGCTTACAAATCTGGTATTTAGTCCATGTTTAGCTAATAAGAAATTATGGGCTTACTGCTTTTAGCAGCTCTTCTTAGAAATGGTTTGTTGGGAATAGTTTATTTTATCTTTTAAAATTTTATATAATGTAAGTCATAATTATTTATATTTTAGAAGATATTTTTAAGGCAATAGTATAAAAGGGGGCAGAAGAAATATATATATATGCTATTGGAAATTTCTTTATTATTTTCATATCAAACTGCAGATACTACAGTTTATTCCATTGCTCTTGTACAAATATTATTTCCCTTTTTTTTAACTCCTAAATCTTTTATTTTTCTTAAATTTTCTTTTCCTCTTGAGAACTTTCTTGAATTAAGCCAAATCAACAAATTAAATTTTTAAAATGTTTTTATTGATTTTAGAAAAAGATGAAGGGAGAGAGAGAGAGAGAGAAATATTCATCAGCTGCCTCCTGCACACCCCTACTGGGGACAGAGCCTGCAATTCAAGCATGTGCCCCGACTGGGAATCGAACAGGCAACCTTTCTGTGCATGGGATGATGCTCAACCAACAGAGCCACAATGGCCATTGCAACAGACTAGATTTTTAATACTATGGAATGTGGCCCAGGATTCTTTTCATGGAGCTAGATGTTATCTCAGTGGTGCTAAGCGAATCCTCATCATTTTAAAGAGCCTTTTTGATTACATGAATGAAACTTAAATGATTCGCCTAGGTCCTCTTATACAAGTTTTCCCTAACCTATGTTTTCTGATAAAATTTCAAACCAGGGCTTCCATTCATTTTATTCTGCTTTTTAAATTTTTGGTTGTACATTTTTCCGGGATTTTGTTAGATCACATTGAAGCTGCTTCAAAAGACTGTATTTGCATGGCCTCAAAATTAAATCTGTAATGTGCTTTCCACTATTAATAGCCAAAATGCACCATATTCAGCCATCTCCATTATATCCTCTCTAACCCAGGGTTTCCTTTGAATGTCCTGTGTCTCCTGCCCCAGCTGATTCAGCACTTTGAAAACCCAAATCAGTTCTGTAAGGATATAGCCGACAGGATTGCGCAGGTATGGCTTACATTTCTGCTCAGACAGACCCATTCAGGCCTCCCAGAAGGCCCACTGTTGGACAGAAAGTACCAGGCTTGGACATGGCAATGAGTTTCATAAAACCCGAAAATAATAACTGATAGTGCTCATCATTAACTTCCTGGGTGGCTGATACATACTCTCTTTTGGTTTCATTATTGAAAAAGCAGGTAGAAAGAATTTGTGAAAATTATATTACTAAGATAAGCACTTCCACAGCCTATAAAAAAAATGTGTGTGTGTGTGTGTGTGTGTGTGTGTGTGTGTGTGTGTGTGTGTGTGTGTGTGTGTTCTGTTTTCCTGACTGCTGGGACTGATTCTGAAATTGCTGACATTTCTTCCTATTCATCAGGCCATTCTATCCCTGATTGATTTTCCTCTCCTTAAGGTTTGTTTGGAAGAGAAGAATCCCAAACTTTCCAATCTTGCACATGTCATGACTCTTTATAAAACACACAGCTACACAAGGGACTGTGCCACCTGGGTCAACGTGGTCTGCCGGTACCTTCATGAAGCATATGCTGACATCACCTTGAACATGGTTACCTACCTGGCAGAGGTAAGCTCTTTGATTAAGGATAAAATCTATTATAGTTTCCCTAGATACAATATTTATATGGAACTGATAATAAGACTTCATTTATTCCTTTTATGTTGGAATCATTTTAAATTCTCACAACAACTAGTGATATAGATATCTATATATATATAAAAGGCTAAGCGACCGTCCAACTGTCCCACCAGTAGCTATGATGCGCACTGACCACCAGAGGGCAGACGCTCAAATCAGGAGCTGCCAAGCTGTGGTGACTTGGCAGCAGTGGTTCTCGGTTGACGCACCCCAGAACCAGAGAGGAGGGAGCCCAATTCCGGGATGCATCACCTAAGAACCACCCTCTCACAATCCGGGACCCCTCACGGGATGTCAGAGAGCTGGTTTAGGCCCAATCCCTGCAGGCCAGGCTGAGGGACCCCACCTGTTGGAGGGACCCCGCTCACCCCACAGATGCCCTTCAAGCTGCAGCACCACCCCATGTATGACCAGACAGGGACCACAAGAGGTTTGGCCCATTTCACCCAGTCCCGCCCTGCCGGCACCTTCTAATTAATTTCCTTTCAATGAGCACACATCCGTGTACTGGGGCACTACTTATTATAATAAAGAATATAGATGCCCCCACAGCTTAAATTCTTCTTATTGCACTAACATCTGTCAGCACATGGCAACAAGAAAACTTTATCCTAATTACTTTCAGTGTTTAAATCTTATTTAAGAAGTCAGTATGTGGTTTGATATGTTTAATGGTTGTTTCCTCTGAACTAGTTCACAAAGCATACATTTTAAAATAAACTTTTTATCTTCACCTCTTATGTTTGCTTTTAAAAATGGAATGAGATTTTTGTCCTCCTACAAATGTGTTTCTACTCTGATTTTGGTGTACATTGGTGCTGAGAATACACAGTATACGGGACAAGGGATGACATGTATTCTGTTTAGCAGCTCCAGTGCACAAGGTCAGGAATTCTGTGAGGAAATGACTGAGAGCAGCTCCTTGTTTAGCATTTTCAGTATTGCTTTTCATTTGGGAACATGCATTTGTACCTCTGCCAGGGCCTTGTCAGAAGTGGTGAGGACAGCCCATTCTAATTTTAGTTATGTCACCCACTCAGAGTCCAGATAGGTTAAAGAATCAATCACTTTCTGAAAGGCTCCACAGGACTGAAGGCCTCTGCCTAGAAGAGGGCAGTTGTTCCATCATTTATTGTTAATCCTGCAGAATTTTGATTTGTGATATGTGTCCAAAATATGTAATCTGTACTCAGCTGTCAACAACCCTGATTTATTTGCTCATTTCCTCCCATCCCTGGCACTCATAAGTGCCACCTGGCTGCTTCTGATTATCACCTTGGTCACATCTGTCCCCGCAAGAGTTGCTAAGCCAGCACATGCACACCTCAGATTGCAGGAGTACAGGATAACCCGTGCAAATGCTCTGCTTACAAAGGCAGGTGGTGCCTATCTTTACAAAGGTGACATGTGAAGTAGCAAGGAGACAAACTTATTTAGATTGCTAGACATAAAAGTTTCAAAAATATAAAAGAGATGTGATATATCCATACAAAGGAATATTGGGATTTAAAAATGAATGAAATACTGACACCTGCTACAACATAGATGAACCTTGAAACCATTATACTCAGTTAAATAAGCCAGGCACAAAAGGACAAATATTACATGATTCCACTTATATGAAGTATGTAGAAAAGGCAAATTTATAGAGACAGAAAGTAGAATAGTGGTTACCAGAGGTTGGGGGCAGGAGTTGATGAAGAGTTACTGTTTTATAGTTTCAATTTGGGATGGTGAACAAATTTTGGAAATAAATTGTGGTGATGGCTGCACAACAAAGTGAATGTACTTAATGCCACTAAATTGTGCACTTAAAAATAGTTAAAATGGTAAATGTTATATATATTTTTTACCACAATAAAAAATAAGTAGCCCTGACCAGTGTAGCTCAGTTGGTTAGAGTGTCATCCCATGCACTGAAAAATTACTGATTTGATTCCCTATCAGGGCACATGCCTAGGTATCGGGTTTGGTACCAAGTCAGGGTACGTATGGAAAGCAATCATCAATGTTTCTCTCTCTTTCTCTCCCTTCCTCCTAAAATCAATGAAAAGCATATCCACAGGTGAGGATTTTAAAAAGTAAAAATGGATTGCCTAATTTTTTTTCAGCCCTTATCACAAATTGTCACCAACATTTTTATTATGAATTTAGCACCCCACCATTTATAATATATAATAATTTCTATTACTCACATGTTCTTACAGCTGCTGGTCATGCACATACATATAACTTTATGTAGTTGTGGTTAGTATTTCCATTGAACCTGCTCTGGTCACTGAACATTGACTCTGTGTGTGTATGTCTATGTGCTGACATAGCTCACCTGATGTCACTTTGAAAAACTGTGGAATTCTATCAGGTTAATGTAACACAATTTGCTTAACCCGTCTCCCTTTTGTTGCTTGTGTTCATATTTTTTTTCTCTTACAAGTGGTCCTTTTATGTAGACTTTTTATCAGGTCATATTTGGATCATTTCTTCTGGGTCCGAGGTGTGGGTAAGCAGATTCGGGGCCAACAGTACCCCAGCACCAACCTAACCCATGCCGATCCCGTGAGGAATTGGGCTCCCTCCTCCCTCCTCTCTGGGTCTGGGGTGTGGGTGAAGCATACTCGGGGCTGACAGTGCCCCAGCAGCAACCTAACCCATGGCTGATTCCAGGAGGAATTGAGCTCCCTCCTCTACTGGTCTGAGCGTCTGCCCCCTGGTGGTCATTGCATGTCATAGCTACCAGGTGAACAGTTGAATGGTCAGACGGTCACTTAGGCTTTTATATATATAGATATTCAGATCTGCCTACATGACCTTTGGTAATATCTTCATTTCTTCAGTAGTTAGGATTCTTTCCCCTTGTGGAAATGTGCAATCATGAAAGTATTGGGAAAGGTTGGTGCTTCTGTGTGAAAATCTGGCATCAAACCAACTGAGGCTGTGCCTTGCCTCCCGCAGTTGCTGGAGAAAGGCCTCCCGAGCATGCAGCAGCCCCTCCTCCAGGTCATCTACAGCCTGCTCAGCTACATGGACCTTTCAGTTGTTCCTGTAAAGCAGTTTAACGTGGAAGTTCTGAAGACCATCGAGAAATATGTGCAAGTGAGTATTTAAATAACTGCACTATGAACCAGGGAGTCATTACAGAAGAACTGAGGACTTGCATGTAGCTTGTACTTGGCCACCCATTTGAGTATTCATTGATATTCTAATACACTGAGACAGTAAAGAGTGATAGCTGACCACACCATAAGTGGCACACTGAGAAGATAGACAGGACCAGACCCGGATAAGTTTCTTCAAAGGACACACTTATGCCTCTTGGGGTTTATGGGTTGGATATTAAAAGCACACACCTAGCTGGGAGGGCAGAGCCAAGGAGAAAGGGAGAAAAAACTTGCATGTACCTGGTTCTAGACCAGGTGTTTCAACATGCAAAGAGTGACTTCAGTGGTTCAAATTAAAATTGAGGGTACTAAGGTTAAGTAACTTGTATAAATGTACTTGAAAATACTACAACAAATAAACCAAAGAAAATGTTGGGATAAATAAATCAAAATGATTAAATGTACATGGGGGTTCATTTTACTGGTCTCTCTGTTTTGTGTACATTTGAATATTTCTATAGTCTTTTAAAAAAATTTAAGACCACCTTGTTCCACCATACACACGAATAAACTCAAAATGGATTAATGACTTAAATGTGAGACTCAGAACCATAGAACTCCTAGGAGAAAACATAGGCAGTAAAATCTCAGATGTTTCTCATAGCAATATTTTTTCTGACATATTGCCTCAGGCAAGGGAAACCAAAGTAAATAAATAAATAAATAAATAAATAAATAAATAAATAAATAAATAGGACTACATTAAACTAAAAAGGGTTTACAAATTAAAGGAAACCATCAACAAAATGAAAAGACAACCTACTGAATAAGAGTACATATTCTCCAATGATACATCTGATAAAGGGTTAAAATCCAAAATTTACAAGGAACTCAGACATTTAACACCAGAAAAACAAACAACCTAATTAAAAAGTGGGCAGAAGACCTGAATAGACTCTTCTCCAAAGAGAACATACAGATGACCAATAGGCATATGAAAAGATGCTCAATGTCACTAATCATCAGAAAAATGCAAATTAAAACCACAAAGAGATAACACCTCACACCTGCCAGAATGACTGTCATTAATAAATCAATAACTGAGTGTTGCTGCAAATGTGGAGAAAGGGAACCCAGTTCACTGCTGGGGGGAATGTCGATTAGTACAACCACTGTGGAAAGCAGCCTGAAGTTTCCTCAAAACATTAACAATGGAATTGCCTTATGACCCTGAGATTCCACTCTGGGAATATATTCAAAGAAAACCAAAACACTAATTCAAAAAAATATATGTACCCCTATGTTCATTGGAGCGTTATTTATAATAGCCAAGATTTGGAAGCAGCCCAAGTGCCCATCAGTGAATAAAAAAGCTGTGCTACATTTACACAATAGAATATTACTTGGTCACAAAAAAGAAGGAACAGCATGGATGGAGCTGGACAGTATTATACTAAGTGAAATAAGCCAATCAGAGAAAGAAAAATACATATGATTTCACTTATATGTGTAATCTAATGAACAAAACTAACAAACAACATAGAAACAGACTCATAGATACAGAGAATAGACTGACAGCTATCAGAGGAGAGAAGGGTTTGGGGGGTAGGTGACGGATTAAGTACTACAAATTGGTAGTTGCAGAATAGCCACGAAGATGCAGTTTGCAGCCTGTGGAATATAGTCAGTGGTGCCAAGATGACTGGGTGTGGGGCCAGGCAGGTGCTTCGAGTAGTGGGGGCACCACTCTGTAGAGACCATAGCTGTCTGGCCACTTTGCTGTAGATCTGAAACTGGTATGGAAGGGTATTGAATACAAACTGTGATTAAAAAATAAAAAGAATATTTTAAAAATGAAAAAGAAACTAGCCCCAAAGTCTTAGTCTGGATATGGTGGAGCTGGTATTTGAACCCAGGTCCACCTGGTTCCAAAGCCAGTGCCTGTTTCCTTGTACAGGCACCCTTCCTAGCAGGACATTTGCTGAACACCTACAGAATGATTCTTCAAAGCCTTACCCAAGACTACTGGAAAAATAAAAGGAAAGCAAAAAAAATTTTTTATTAATGTTTTTTTCTTTAAGTGCCCATCAGCAGATGAGTGGATTGAAAAACTGTGGTACATCTACACAATGGAATACTATGCTGTGGTAAAAAGGAAGGAATTCTTACCATTTGCAACAGCATGGATGGAACTGGAGAGCATTATGCTAAGCGAAATAAGCCAGTCAGAGAAAGATAAATATCACATGATCTCACTCATTTGTGGAATATAATGAACATAAACTGATGAACAAAAAAAAATTATTTTAAGAAATATTAAGAGAGAAAACAGACTAGAACAAGTTTCTAGAGCCTGGAAGTTAATATGAAACATATGACCACAGACTAAATATCAGGGGCCCCAGCCCATGGAGAGCAGTGCAGGGTCACCATGGGGTCAAGGTGGGAGGGCCAAGCTCAGGAGCATAGACATCCTACTTGCCACATCTAGTCAGGCTCTATTTTGCTTCAGGAGTATACTTGGTGAGTTTCAGAGTTCAAGGGCAAATGCTAGGATTTCTCTGGTTAAAGTCATTGACAAAACCACTCAGTGTCATTTTAGACATTTATTTCCATCTTTATTTCACCAGTCTCATTAGTTGCCAATATTATTTAATGCTTAAAAGTGATTTCCAAGCTTTTTTTTTTCTTCCATTTTTTCAGGTAGCATTGCTCCAATAATAGTTGTGCGATGTGGTAGGCATTGGATAACACTTTCTCACTTCACAGCACTCATGGAAGACAGAGGGTTAGTTAACATTTTCCTACTAATCACCTGTCCCATTTCATGGCTTTATTGGGCTGCATATCCTATCCTAATACTATGGGCCATCTCTGGTACTAGATATCTTAAATAGTAGCTAATTTCACACTCAAACCGTGACCTCTCTTGTGCAAACTGAACAGCGAAGGAAATATGCTTTATATTATGTGCTTTTATCCCAAAGCCTAGGCAAATAATAATAATAGCTTTTATCAAATTGGCTTATGTATGTTCAAATTTTTTTTGTGGGAAAAGGACTTCAGTCAGCCTGGGGGTTGTCAGGGAGACAAAGATGGTAAAACAAAGTGAGTTTTACAGGAAGATAGGAGTCTGATGAGCCAATAAAGAGAGGAAGGACATTCCAGAACAAGGGAGATCACCCTATAGGCCAGTGGTTCTCAACCTTTCTAATGCCACGACCCTTTAATACAGTTCCTCATGTTGTGGTGACCCCCAACCATAAATTATTTTCGTTGCTACTTCATAACTGTAATTTTGCTACTGTTAATGAATTGTAATGTAAATATCTGTGTTTTCCAATGGCATTCAGGATTGTTTGGGGTTTTTTGTGTTTTGTTGTTGTTGTTGTTGTTGTTGTTGTTCTTTTTGATATTCAAATTAAAGAGGCACCACATGAGCAAAAATGGTACTTTATTTTAAAATGCATTTATTTGAATATGGACAAAAGTGGTCTTTTTTTATTTGCCTGTTTCCTAAATGTAGGTCATCTTCTATATAAATAGTGTTTTTATGAACTTCCTGCACTGTTTTAAATCCATGAATTCTGAATGGTCATGAGACATTTCCGTAGCTAGTGTTATCAGTTTTTAAAAATGAAATTACTATTAACCATTGAATGTTTTATTTCCCTCAGAGTGTTCACTGGAGAGAAGCTCTGAATATCTTGAAGCTGGTGGTTTCTCGGTCGGCCAGCCTCATTTTGCCTTCCTACCAGCACAGTGACCTGTCAAAGATAGAAATACATCGAGTATGGACCAGCGCTTCTAAGGAATTACCAGGGAAAACTCTGGACTTTCACTTTGACATTTCAGAGGTATGTTAACTGTTTCTGTAAACTTTAGCACTAATATATAGTACAAAGGTCACAAGTAAGGTGCCTGAGCAAGAGAAACTTTAACTGTATGTTTGCTTCCAATGGAGACTTTCTTCTAAAGCCTGACTTAGCTTGTTTTTGAAGAACATGTGGAGTGTCAGATTCACTGGGGCTCTCAATTGACAGCTTTTAAAAACAGAAGCTAGCCCTGGTTATATAAAAACTGATTTCTAAAAAGATAACTATAAAAAGAATGATCTTCAGCATTTTAAACCTCACCCATTCCTTATCTGACAACTGTCCTGTCCTTTCTCTATATCGGTGACCTTGTTCCCAGACCAGCTAATGACTGAGATATGCAGGAATACAGAATTTGCCTTTATAGTTGCTTCCCCAAGCCATACTGCTTTTTAAACTGCAAAATTATCTAAATTCTTACCTTTGGGGAGAGGGGAGTGTTTAGAATGAGGGGTGGGAGGACTAGTGAACCAAGCTAAAGACTTGGGGGGGAAAGAGAGGGCAGAAAATAGTAGATTTATCTGCCAGTTCAGGAATGAGCCTTCTGAAGACCTGTACTTAACCATTTTACTCTAAAATGCAAAAATACTTCACTTTCCTGTGTCGCTTACCCCATGACTCATAAGTCCCCCAAAGCTGAAACTATGCTCTGTGCATTTTTTACATTGCTAGAAGGGAAAAGCTATCTTTACTCTTTGACTTCAGCTTATTCTCTTCCAAAGAGGTACAGAAAACATGCAGCCAGTCAGCTGCATGCCCAAGGGACCCAGCTATTCCAAAATGATGGGCCTTGGTGTAGAATCATCTATTGGCTTCTGCTGCCCCCAGGTGTAGGCCCATGAACTGGTCTCTGTGCAGGACACCTCCTTGGCACTAAAGCTTGGGACATGCTGCCCACAACCACTGCACTCCAAGACTCTCAGGAAATGAAATTTCTAAAGTGGTGCCCAAGTACCTGTCCCTGACCCCATTCGTTTACATAATTGAAAAGATACAAATAACTTAAATAAATGTTTAAATAATCTAGTATATAAAGGTTGGGAAGAAGGGAAGGACTTTTGGTCTTTTCTTATTGTTAATTCTCACCTGAGGATATTTTTTTCCCCATTGATTTTCAGAAAGAGTGGAAGGGAGGGGGAAAGACAGAGAGAGAGAAACATCGATGTGAGAGAGACACATTGGTTGGTTGACTCCCTCACGTGCCCTGACTGGGGCAGAAATTGAGCCTGCAACCAAGTGAGGTACATGCCCTTGACCAAAATTGAACCCAAGGCCCTTCAGTCTAGTGGTCAACACTCTAACCACTGAGCAAACCAGCTAGAGCAGGACTTTTGGTCTCTTGTTATGACTACAAGAAATTCTTTCAAGCTTAAACACCTGACAACTGATTTTGTTTTCCTGAATGTTTTCCTTTATCAGTGGTTTCTAAAGAATGTTTGAGAACAAGCAATTGGATTTGTTTTCAGCTGCTAAAGAGAGTGGGAAAATATTGAAGATGCAAAATGACTCAGAATATGTATTTGAACATTAGAAAAATGAGCCTAATGTAACATTGAACTTCTCTAATTTTTCATCAAATAAGCAGTTCTTGGTTGCTGCAGGGTAGAGCAATTCCGTACACCAAAGAAGTGTTAATGAGATAGAAGAACATGTGCTTTGTGTTCTTTCTAAGACACCAATCATCGGGAGGCGATATGATGAACTGCAGAACGCTTCTGGCCGAGATGGAAAGCCCAGGACTGTGGCTGTCACCCGGAGCACATCCTCCACCTCATCAGGCTCCAACTCCAATGTCCTCGTTCCTGTGAGCTGGAAGAGGCCCCAGTATTCTCAGGTATAGAATCCTGGACTTGCAGGATTGGAGGGGAGCCTGGGGACTGACTGAGCCAATGGCCCATGTGATAAGGGATTCCTCCGCTCATCATCCTGACCTTGCCCGTTGGGCATCACACCAGTGGTAAGGATCTTAACAGCATTACAAGGGAACCTATTTTCTAAAACAGCTCCTTACATGGGGTTGGAGTCTGACACCTTGTTGATTTGATTCACTAGTCCTATTCTCTTAAAGCAAGCATGTCAAACTCAAAGGCTAACACGGGCCAAATAAATAAGGTTTAAGTTTATGTGGGCCACAAAAAAACAAAAGCTTCAATTTTCATAGAAACGTAGGTTTATTTTGATAGAGACATGCTGAATAGAAGGGCTGAAATAAATAAGTAATCATTAACATAAAATAATAGAACATTTTAATAGAAATTAATATTTTTTCTTGAACATTAACTTACCAAACACTGGATAACTGCACAAATTAATAAGCATAAGGCAAATAAACCTATTTTTCTTGTTCTCCAAAAGCGAAATATTTCCTATTGTGCACACCAAATAAGTCAGTACAAGACTAATGACATGGCAATCGACTGCTAAAATATTCACTGCTAGTATTAGTGGAGAGAAATGGTGTGCCTGCATGTAAGGCATGTAAGAGAAATGAATCCAACACAATTATAGTAACCAGTCGTTAGCAAACGTTGTAGTTCGTTATTAATAATTATGTATAACAGGATATTGTAAAAATTAAGTTACGAAATTTTTATTAAAACGTTTCTTACATGCCGTTATATTGGCTGGGCCGCAAAAATATTCATTGTGGGCTGCATGGTGGTCCATGGCCGCGAGTTTGACATGCTTGTCTTAAAGACTTAGAAAGCGAAATCTGATCTCTTTCACGTGGTGGTCCTTCCAATATTTAAAGAAGCCCTGCCCCCTCTGCCACTTACCCAAATGAGTCCTCTCTTCTCCAAATAATACAACCTTCATTCTCTCAATTAGTTCTCTATGATGGCGACGCATCCAGTGAGATTCTGGCTACTGTCCTCTGAGCATGCTCTCCACTCAGGGTCCCTGTGCACAGTCTGTGTAACACAGAGCAAAGCAGCTGGCTGCCAGGTCTCTCTGTTATCACAGCCTAAGAGTATTCACTCCGTAAGTGCTTCCATGACAGTACTAATGCCATTGCACAGTTAAGTAAAACCCTGCTTCATAGGGCTCTTTTGGTGACATGTGACAGAAGCTCAATGAAAAATACCTTAAGTGGAAAAGGAATTTATTAACTTAGGTGTTTTAGCTTCAAGCACAGATAGATTCTAGTATACCAATTCAGAAACTGGATCCCTAGACTCTCTCTCCTTCTCACTGTCTCTACCCTCCCTTCCCAGGCCTGGCACTGCTTTCCTCTCTGTTGGCATCATTCTCAGGCAGGCTCTTCGTATATTTCCATGGTCTTTGGCTCTGAAGATTTCAGAAGGACAGAGCCTTTCCCTGGCCACACTAATGGCAGCTAGAAAAAGGACTTGCAGGAGAGATAGGAACCAAGATAGTGGCATAGATAGTAAATACTGGTACTCGCATCCTCCCACAACCACATCAAAATTACAACTAAAATACAGAACAACCATCATTCAGAACTGCCTGAAATCTGGCTGAATGGAAGTCCTACAACTAGAGAATTAAAGAAGAAAGCACATTGAGACTGATAGGAAGGGTGGAAGCATGGAATGAGCTGGGCTGACATCCACATGTGGTGTATTTTTAATCAGGAGGGTTACCTTGACTGTGGAGGCCTCCCGTGAGAAGCAAGAGGTCCCAGTCCCACACCAGACCACATGGTTCCAGTGCTGGAAAGAGAAGTCCCATAACTTTGGGCTATGAAAACCAGTGTGGATTGTGGCTGAGTGACACGGAAGGTTGCTGGAGTCCCAGGTGTTCCTCTTAAAAGGCTGTCCATAGACTTACTCAGACTCACTCCCTCTGAGCTCCAATACTGGGGCAGCAGCTTGAAAGGATCCAGGGACATACAGGGAGGAACTAAATTGTCTGGCATCAGGGCAAGAACTCAGAGTAGCTTTTTCTCAGACAAAAGTGTTAAGACCTCCCACCACCCCCACAAAGCTGACTGACAGGTGCCATATCTGAGTCTCCACCACTGTTTGCACCACCCTGGTAATTCCCTAAGATCCCACCCACCCCACCCAATATGCAGCCCCACCCAAGCTATTTGCAATGGCTTTTCTATAGAATGGCCTGTCCTGGCTCAGGCTTCAGATGTTCCTAAAATCTCTCAAACAACAGCAGCTGGACTCAGTGTGCCCCATACATCTCAATAAGTGGCCCCAGGCCCAGCACTAGCAGCAGCTTGCCTTGCTTCGCAGCTTGGCCTCTCCTGGGTATCTCTAAGCCCAACATAAGTAGCAGCCATCTGTAGATTACTCTGCAGCTTGTGCTGGGTAGCCCCAGGCAGGACACAGGCAGTGGCTAACTTTTCCCTTCCAGGGAGGTCCCAGAGCCAGTGAACCTCGTGAACAGCTTCAGACCATGCCAGATTATAACTCTACCACACCCATGAGCCACAAACTCAAGGGAAGACTCAGTGAGCACCAAACCCCCATGAAGCAAGTCTTTCTCCATAGGGTTGTCTCCTGCATAGAAGCTTTTCTACTGTAGTAGCAGCTGATCCTCACAGCCAACTGGCCTAGGGGGTCAATCCCTCCCAATTCCACCAACAGCAATCAAGGCTCAACTATAACAAAACACTGCACACAGTCCACACAGGGGTACACCTAGAGGGGAGGCTGAGCCACTGGGTCCTGCAGGGTACCTACTACACAAGGCCAATCTACCAATTCCAGGAGACATAGCAGCTCTACCTAATACATAGAAACAAATACAGGGAAGCAGCCAAAATGTGGAGACAAAGAAACATGTCACAAATGAAAGAACAGTAGAAATCTCCAGAAAAAGAAATAAATGAAATGGAAGCAAGAAAACTACCAGATACAGAGTTTAAAACAATGGTTTATAAGGATGCTCAAGGAACTTAATGAGAGCTTCAAGGAACATAGTGACTACTTCAGGAACTTAGTATTTCAAGGAAATTATTGAGAACATCAATGACATAAGAAAGGGCCAATCAGAAATGAAGGATACACTGACTGAAATGAAGAATAATTTACAGGGAATCAACAGTAGAGGAAGCTGAGAATCAAATCAGTAATTTGGAATATGAGGAAGCAAAAAGCATCCAATCAGAAGAGCAAAAAGAAAAAATAATCCAAAAATATGAATATACTGTAAGGAGCCTCTGAGACAACTTCAAGTGTACTAACATCTGTACCGTGAGGGTGCTGGAAGTAGAAAAGAGGGAGCAAGAAATTGAAAGCCTATTTAAATAAATAATGACAGAAAATTTCCCCTAACTGGTGAAAGAAATAGACATACAAGTCCAGGATTGCAGAGAGTCCCCAACAAGATGAACCTAAAGCGGACCACACCAAGACACATCATAATTAAAATGCCAAGGGTTAAAGACAAAGAGAGAATCATAAAAGCAGCAAGAGAAAAGCAGTTTAGTTACCTACCAGGCAGGTCCCATATGACTATCAGCAGATTTCTCAACAGAAATTTTGCAGGCCAGAAGGGAGTGACAAGAAATATTTAAAGTGATGAAAAGCAAGGACCTACAACCAAGATTACTCAGAAAAGCTATCATTTAAAACTGAAGGTCAGATAAAGAGCTTCACAGACAAGAAAAAGCTTAAGGAATTCATCACCGTCAAACCAGTATTACATGAAATATTGAAGGGTCTTCTTTAAGTAGAAAAAAAAAATTTTAAGATAAAAAATATGAACAATAAAATGGCAATAAATACATATCTACCAACAATTTAACCTAAAAATCAAAATGAACAAACTAGGAATCTAATGAATAAAATAAACTGATGAATAAAATAGAACCAGAGGCATGGAAACATGGAACAGACTGACAAATCTCAGAGGGAAGTCGGGGGTGGGGTGGGGGGTAGATTAACCAAAGAACTTATATGCATTACCCTTGGACATAAACAATAGGATGGTGAAGGCCTGGGGCAGGGTGGGATCTGGGTGGAGAAGGGGAAGGTCGGGGGGGGGGGGGGTGAAAGGGAGAGATATCTGTAATACTCTCAACAATAAAGATTAAAAAAATAAATAAATAATTTTTAAGTTATAATGAAAAAGAAATAAAGACTTGCAGCTTATGTGAGGGAGACAGAACCCCACTTACAGGGAGAGGGACTGTCCCCAAGATAAAATGAAGACCAAGTGAGCACTAGGAAGGAAAAATACTGTTCACCCAGTAGGACTCACCTTCACTCCTAAAGGTTAAGGAAATGGATCACGTAGCAGTGCCTGCTGGAACATAGGTGGTCATCACTGAGTGTCCACTGAGTTGTTGAATAGGGAGCCTACCATAGTTCATTGGGGATTTGGCAAAGAGAAAGAAATGTACAGCCCATTCCACATTCCTCTATATCGATTTCTTCCTGAGATTATAAAATGCCCGCTAAAACTTAGGAAAAGATGCAGAGGCTTGAAGGGGAGAGTGGCTGTGATCAGAAGCCTAGCTTTACCTTCAATCGGGAAGAGTCGTATAACAACCACAACACCTAGGGGCCATCTGTGAACCCACAAACACCGGGTCTCAAGCAGCGCAAATACAGGGACTCGGATGAGCTCTGCACCTTCTCACAGAAAGATCATATTTCACCCAGAGAAAGGTGAGGTCTGCGATCCAGGCTGGAGGAAAAAACGCGTGCAGCGGGATATAGAGGTTCAGAGGAAGTCTGTGCCCCACAAAATCCGCGGCCCTTGGGGCCAGGGTAGTCCAAGAATGTGGAAGGGGGTCCATAGGGCTGCTGACAGAAGGGAACTCTAGAAATCAATCCATAGCTGGGCTGGGCACAAAAAGGCAGCCTGAAGCTTTACCAGTAAACCAGCTGTGCGGTGCCAGGGGGAAAAGACGTGCACAGAGACATGAGCAGAGTCACACGCAGTGCCGGGGCGAAAAAGTCGTGAGTTCGCACATTTACTCTGGCTCTTTTTTCTCTTTAAATCCTTGCTTTTGATTACTAAGCCCAGTACATAGGATCACCCAATTAAAAACACTCTCAGAGACTGCAGGGGAAAGTTGTTTTTGTGGATCTCGGCGGTCAGAGCGGGGAGAAACGATCAGAAAACCAGCTCTGAGGCAGTCCATACCCCCAAACCAGTATTAAGTGCAGCAGGGAAAACAAATTCTAAATACTGGGTAGACAGGACTTATAGCCCTGGATGTCAAAACAGAAACACTGCCACCAAGGGGTTGAATCACAAACTGACTCTTGTGTAAATACAACCACAGGCAGGCTGAGTAACAAAGACATACTGCCTGCTTGAAAACAAGATTGTTCCCTGTGACACAGAGGACCTGTGGAATGCAGGGAACTTCAATACTGTCCTGACTACCTTACAGGAAACAGGCATGCCAAACAGAACAGTAGAGGAAGTGAATGACCTTCACTACTCCACATTTTTATTTTTTATCTTTTACTTAAGAAACTATTTTTTTATTTTTTTCTCACTTGATTTTACCTTTTTAATTACTTAACTTTTAATCAGTATTATTACTACTATTATTTTACCTTTTTTAAAGTTTCATTTTATTGTCTATTTTATTTTATTTTATTTTATTATATTTTATTTTATTGTGGGATTAGTGTTCTACATTCTATTTTCATTTTTCCTTTAGCATCATTTTACTCTATCTCAACTTCACCTTTATGCCAACACTCTCTTCCTCACTTTTCCCCTTTTGTTGTCCTGTTTCTCTTACCCTCTTCCTGCTTTAGATTTTCCCTACTCCTTCTTTTTAACCCCTGTTAAAAATTCATCCTACTTATATATCTAATTTCCAATCCCCTGTTCCAAGTTCATAAACACTTCTCTCTTCTCTTTCTTCATTATCCAATTTTTTTCTCTTTTCCTTTTTTTGTTTTTTTGTTTTTTGTTTTTTATTTATGTTGTTTTGTTTTGCCCTTCTTTCTCTCTGTCCTATTGTTGTTGTTAGTTTGATTGTTGATTAGATTGGGGTTTTTTGTTTGTTTGTTTAATTGTTTCTCTTTTTTTTTTTGCTTCAGTTTTTCTTCTCCTTGCTTGTTATTAGTTGTTGTTTGTAGTTTGCATTCATATCTGGGTGTTAGTTGTTTGCATTTTTTTTGCATTAGTTGTTGTTCTATTGGGGTTTTCTCCCCATATGAATAGGTTTTCCCCTTCTTTTTTATTCTCTTTCTATTCTATCTTACTTTTTTTTCCTTTTATCAATATCATTTTTGCACTCTTTTTTTTTTTAATCCCCTAATGCTCTTTTCTGTGGTGGTCACCTTTATTTGGGGTTATTAGTATCATCAATACATTTTTGTTCAGTGCCTCGTTTGTTGCCATGATATTTTTTATTCTACATAACCAGACACCCAGAGAGGAGAGATCATGGGGAGACAAAGAAACAGCCCGCATATGAAAGAAAAGGAGGCATCACCAGAAAAGGAAGTTAAAAATGGAGGCAAACAACATGTCAGAGAAAGAATGCAGAGAAATGGTCATAAGGTCACAGAAAATGTTGGAAGACAAATTCAACAATATGTGTAAGAACCAAGCGGAAATGAAGAAGAACCAAGAAGAAATGAAAAATGACATCGCTGCAATAAAGAACTCAATAGAAAGCATCAATAGTAGACTAAAAGAAGCAGAGGACTGCATCAGTGAGCTAGAAGACAAGGTAGGAAAAAATACCCAAGCAGGGCAGCATCTAGAAAAAAAGTTTAAAAAACAAGAGGAGAGCCTAAGGGAACGTTGGAACAACATGAAACGAAACAACATCCACATAATAGGGGTTCCAGAAGGAGAGAAAGCTGAGCAAGGAATAGAAAACCTGTTTGAAGAAATACTGACAGAAAACTTCCCTGATATAGGGAAGAAAAACTCACACAAGTCCAAGAAGCTCACAGAGTCCCAAACAAAATGAACCCCAAAAGACCGACACCAAGGCACATCATAATTAAATTGGCAAACACCAACAACAAAGTAAGAATCTTAAAAGTAGCCAGAGAGAGACAGAAAGTTACCTACAAAGGATCCCCCATCAGACTAGCAACTGATTTCTCAACAGAAACACATCAGGCCACAAGGGAATGGAATTAAATATACAAAGTCATACAAAGGAAGGGTCTGAATCCAAGAATACTATACCCAGCAAGGCTATCAATCAAAATTGAGGGGGAAATCAGGAGCTTCACAGACAAAAAAGGACTAAAGGAGTTTATCACCAACAAGCCAACAATGCAAGAAATGCTAAAGGGTCTCTGTAAAAAGAAGAAATAGGAAGCGAAGAAGGAACACAGGCATAAAAAATAAAAATGGCGACAAACAAGTACCTATCAATAATAACTTTAAATGTAAATGGATTAAATGCCCCAATAAAAAGATTTAGGGTAGCTGAGTGGATAAGAAAACATGACCCATATATCTGCTGTCTATAGAAAACCCACCTCAGAAAAATGGACTCACAAAGACTGATGGTGGAGGGATGAAAAAATGTATTTCAGGCAAATGAAAATGAAAAACGCTGGGGTGGCAATACTTATATCTGACAAATTAGATCTCAAAGTGAAGGACATAACAAGAGATAAGGAAGGCCACTTCATAATACTAAAGAGAGCAATCCAACAAGAAGATATAACTCTGGTAAACATATACACACCCAATACAGGAGCACCCAAGTACATAAAAAAAAACTTCTGGAGGATATTAAGGGAGAGATTGATAGCAATACAGTCATAGTAGGGGACTTTAATATCCCACTAACACCACTGGACAAATCCTCTAAACAAAAAATCAGCAAAGAAATATCAAGCCTAAATGACACACTAGATCAGATGGAATTAATTGACATCTTCAGAACATTTCACCCCAAAGCCACAAAATATACATTCTTCTCAAGTGCACATGGGTCATTTTCAAAGATAGACCATATGCTAGGACACAGGCAAAGTCTCTTCAAATTCAAGAAGGTAGAAATCATATCAAGCATCTTCTCAGATCACAATGGCATAAAACTAGAAATCAACTACAATAAAAACAATAAACAAAATAAAACACCTGGAGGCTAAATAGCATGCTATTTAACAATGACTGGGTTACCAGAGAGAAAAAAGAAGAAATATAAAAAACATCATGGCAACAAACGACAATGAAAACACAACAATCCAAAAATCTATGTGACACCGTGAAAGCACTGTTGAGAGGGAAGTTCATAGCTCTATAGGCCTACCTCAAAATACAAGAAACAATGGTAATAAATCATCTAACCTTAAAACTCAAAGAGTTAGAAAGAGAGCAACAAGAAAAACCCTGCGTGGGGAGAAACTAAGATGGCGGCATAGGGAAACACCTAAACTGCTGCCTTGCACAACAATTTCAAAACTACAACTAAAAGACAAAACGAACATCATCCAGAACTACAGGAAAGCTGGCTGAGTGGAAATTCTACAACTAGAGGGAAAGAGGAAAGCACAAAGAGAATCAGAGGAGCTGCAAAAGGCTGAGGTATGGAGACACGTGCATCGGCAGCTGAGTGCCTGGCTGGCTTTCTCTAGCGTGAAGGAGACAAAAGCTCCCGACTGCGCTGAACCCCAGTTCCGACTGCACTGAACCCCAGATCTGGGCAAGACCCTGGGGATCCAGGCTTATATGGGGGGAATCTGGATTGTCAGGCGAAACTCAGGGGAGCCGCGAAAAGTAGAGGTCTGGAGGCATGCGCGCGAGTGCGTAAAGAGAGGACTGACTGCTGAATGTGCCACTGGCTTTCTCTAGCAGGAAGGATACAAAAGCTCCCAACTGCGCTGAACCCCAGTTCCAACTGCACTGAATCCCAGATCCGGGCGAGACCCTGGGGATCCAGGCTTATACGGGGGGAATCTGGATTGTCAGGTGGAAACTCAGGGGAGCCATGAAAAGCAAAGGTCTGGAGGCGTGCGCGCGAGTGCGCAAAGAGAAGACTGACTGCTGAATGTGCCGCTGGCTTTCTCTAGCTGGTGAGAAATGGAAGCTCCCCACTACGCTGAACTCCAGTTCTGGGCAAGAATCTGGGAATCCAGATTCATTGGGGAAGAAACTGGACTGTCTGGCAGCAGGCGAAACTCGAGGGCGGCTACTCTTAGAGTTGCTTGCAGCAATTACCGAGGGACACTGAGACCCAGGGGCCTCATAGGGCAGGGCTGACGGGAAGCCAAGACTGTCTGCTCAGCCCTGAGACTCTGCCCCATCCAAGCTGAGCACAGAGACTTTTGCAATTTTGCAAGTCTTGTCTCATAAGGCTGTCTCCAGCACAGAAGTTCTCCTATCGTAGACACAGCTGATCCTCACAGCCAACTGACCTGGAGGTCAATTCCTCCCAGTGATATCAACAACAATCAAGATTTAATTACAACAAAGCTGTACACACAGTCCACAAAGGGGTGCACCAAGAATGTCCACCTCAGGTAACTGGGGAGGCCAAGCCACTGGGCCATATAGGACACCTAGCACACAAAGCTACCATACCAACTCAGGGAAGCAGCGAAAATGCAGAGACAAAGAAACAGATCACAAACGAAAGAAATGGAGGAAAACAAATGACTGGATATAGAGTTCAAAATCATGGTTATAAGGTTTTTCAAGAATTTCCTAGAAAAGGCCGATAAATTTAGTGAGACCCTCGAGGATATGAAAAAGGACTAACTACAAATTAAACATACACTGATAGAAATAAAAAATATTATACAGAGACCCAACAGCAGACTAGAGGAACGCAAGAATCAAGTCAAAGATTTGAAATACAAAGAAGCAAAAAACACTCAACCGGAAAAGCAAAAAGAAAAAAGAATCCAAAAATTTGAAGATAGTATAAGAAGCCTCTGGGACAACTTCAAGCGTACCAACATCAGAATTATGGGGGTGCCAGAAGAAGAGAGAGAGAGAGAGAGCAAGATACTGAAAACCTATTTGAAGAAATAATGACTGAAAACTTCCCCCACCTGGTGAAAGAAATAGACTTACAAGTCCAGGAAGCGCACACAACCCCAAACAAAAGGAATCCAAAGAGAACCACACCAAGACACATCATAATTAAAATGCCAAGAGCAAAAGACAAGGAGAGAATATTAAAAGCAGCAAGAGAAAAACAGTTAGTTACCTACAAGGGAGGACCCATACAACTGTCAGCTGATTTCTCAACAGAAACTATGCAGGCCAGATGGGAGTGGCAAGAAATATTCAAAGTGATGAATAGCAAGAAACTACAGCCAAGATTACTCTACCCAGCAAAGCTATCATTCAGAATTGAAGGTCAGATAAAGAGCTTCACAGATAAGAAAAAGCTAAAGGAGTTCATCACCACCAAACCAGTATTATATGAAATGCTGAAAGGTACTCTTTAAGAAGAGGAAGAAGAAGAAAAAGGTAAAGATAAAAATTATGAACAACAAATACATATATATCAATAAGTGAATCTAAAAATCAAGTGAATTAAAAACCTGATGAACAGAATAAACTGGTGAATATAATAGAATCAGGGGCATAGAAAGGGAGTGTAGTGAAAATTCTCAGGGGGAAAGGAGTGTGGGGGGTGTGGGAAGAGACTGGACAAAAATCGTACACCTATGGATGAGGACAGTGCGGGGGAGGTAAGGGCAGAGGGTGGGGTGGGAACCGGGTGGAGGGGAGCTATGGGGGGAAAAAAGAGGAACAATTGTAATAATCTGAACAATAAAGATTTATTAAATTTAAAAAATAAATAAATAAAAGAAAATAAAATAAAAAAGAAAAAGAAAAGCCCTGCGTAAGCAGAAGGAAATAAAGATCAGAGCAGAGATAAATGACATAGAGACCCCAAAAAAAACAATACAAAAGATCAACAAAACCAAGAGCTGGTTCTTTGAAATGATAAACAAGATTGATGAACCTCAAGCCAGGCTCTCCAAGAAGCAAAGAGAGAGTACCCAAATAAACAAAATCAGAAATGAAAGGGGTGAAGTAACAACCAATCCCACAGAAATACAAATGATTATGAAAAAATACTATGAACAACTTTATTCCAACAAAATGGACAACCTAGATAAAATGGACATATTCCTAGAAAAATGCAAGCTCCCAAAACTCAACCAAGAAGAATCCAAAAACCCCAATAGGCTGATAATACCAAAGAAATTCAAACAGCAATCAAAAAACTTCCAGCAAACCAAAGCCCTGGTCTGGATGGCTTTACAGGATAGTTCTACCAAGCATTCAAAGAAGAACTAAAACCTATCCTCCTCAGACTATTCCAATAAATTCAAGAGGAAGGCACACTTCCAAGCTCTTTCTATGAAGCCAGCATTACCTTAATCCAAAAAAAAGACACCACAAAAAAGAGAACTACAGGCCAATATCCTTGATGAACATAGATGCTAAAATCCTCAACAGAATTCTAGCAAATCGGATTCAGCATTATATTAGAAAGATCATATACCATGACCAAGTGGAATTTATTCCGGGGATACAAGGATGGTATAATATACAAAAATCAATAAATGTGATACATCACATAAACAAACTGAGAGACAAAAATCACATAATCATATCAATTGATGTGGAAAAAGCATTTGACAAAATCCAGCACCCTTTCTTAATAAAAACTCTCAACAAAGTGGGAATAGAGGGATCATACCTCAACATAATAAAAGCCCTATATGATAAACCCACAGCAAACATCATACTCAATGGGCAAAACTAAACTCATTTCCCCTAAGAAGAGGAATGAAACAAGGATGCCCACTTTCACCACTCCTGTTCAACATAGTACTAGAAGTATTAGCCATAGTGATCAGACAAGAAGAAGAAATAAAAGGCATCCAAATTGGAAAAGAAGAAATAAAACTGTCCTTATTCCCAGATGTCATGATACTATACATAGAAAACCCCAAAGACTCCATCAAAAAAACTACTAGACCTAATAAATGAATTTGGCAATGTAGCAGGATACAAAATTAACACCCAGAAATCTATGGCCTTTTTATACAGCATAATGAACTCACAGAAAGAGAAATGAAAAAAAATCCCATTATCCATAGCATCAAAAAAATTAAGATACCTAGGAATAAACTTAACTAAGGAGCTAAAACACCTGTACTCAGAAAACTACAGGACATTGAAAAAAGAGATAGAGGAAGACATACATGTTCATGGATTAGTAGAATCAACATCACTAAAATGTCCATACTACCTAAAGCAATCTATATATTCAGTGCAATACCTATTAAAATACCAATGGCATATTTCAAAGATCTAGAACAAACTCTACAAAAATTCATCTGGAATACAAAAAGACCCCGAATAGCCACAGCTATCCTGAGAAAGAATAACAAAGTTGGAGGGATCACAATACCAGACATCAAGCTATATTATCGAGCCACGGTTCTCAAAACTGCCTGGTACTGGCACAAGAACAGACATATAGACCAATGGAACAGAATAGAGAACCCAGAAATTGACCCAAGCCATTATACTCAATATTTGACAAAGGAGGCAAGAGCATACAATGGAGTCAAAACAGTCTCTTTAATAAATGGTGCTGGGAAATTTGGTCAGATACATGCAAAAAAAAAAAATGAAACTAGATCACCAACTTACACCATACACAAAAACAAAGTCAAAACGGCTAAAGGACTTGAATGTAAGATGGGAAAACATAAACATCTTAGAGAAATCCACAGGCAACAAAATTGCAAACATATGTTGTAGCAATATCTTTACAGACACAGATCCTAAGGCAAGAGAGACTAAGGAGAAAATAAACAAATGGGACTACATAAAAATAAATAGCTTCTGCAAAGCAAAAGAAACCATAAATAAAACAACAAGAAAGCCCACTGAATGGGAGAACATATTTGCCAATGTTATCTCTGATAAGGGTTTAATCTCCAACATTTACGAGAACTCATACAACTTAACAAAAGGAAGATAAACAATTCAATCAAAAAATGGGCAAAGGATGTAAATAGACACTTTTCAAAAGAGGACATTCAGAAAGCCAAGAGACATATGAAAACATGCTCAAAGTCATTAATCATCTGAGAGATGCAAATCAAAACAACAATGAGGTACCACCTCACACCTGTCAGAATGGCTATCATTAACAAATCAACAAATTACAAGTCCTGGAGAAGATGCAGAGAAAAAGGAACCCTCCTTCACTGTTGGTGGGAATGCAGACTGGTGCAGCCACTGTGGAAAACAGTATGGAGTTTCCTCAAAAAACTAAAAATGGAACTCCCATTTGACCCAGTGTTCCCACTTCTAGGAATATATCCTAAGAAAACAGAAACACCAATCAGAAAGGATATATGCAACCTTATGTTCATAGCAGCACAATTTACAATAACTCAGATTTGGAAACAGCCTAAATGCCCATCAGCAGATGAGTGGATTAGAAAACTATGGTACATCTACACAATGGAATACTATGCTGCTATAAAAAAGAAGGAATTCTTACCATTTGCAGTAACATGGATGGAACTGGAGAGCATTATGCTAAGTGAAATAAGCCAGTCAGTGAAAGAAAAATACCACATGATCTCACTTATTTATGGATAATAAAGAACATTATAACCTGATGAACAAAAATATAAATACCGAGGCAGAGAAGCATCAAACAGACTGTCAAATTACAGTGGGAAGGCTGGGCAGGGGGTGGGGTAGGAGGTAAGAGATCAATCAAAGGCCTTGTATGCATGCATATAAGCACAACCAATGGACACAAGACACTGGAGGGGTGGGGTGAGGGCATGTGCCGGTGGGTAGGAGAGGCCAGGGGAAAGTAATGGAGTGAAAAAGGAGACATATGTACTACTATTTGTAATACTTTAAACAATAATCCTAATATATAAAAACGCTGGGTCCCTCACATCCACAATGACCGGAGGCTCGACCAACCAGAAGTCAGTCCTGCAGTCAGCGCTGGTTGTCGTGGTGACTCAGCATTGACTGCTACTGCTGCAGGCACAGTGCCCAGCACTGAGGGGTCAGCGAATCAGGCCCAGGGAGAGGCCTGAAGAGAGAAGCAGGGTCTGTTCCATAGCCTCTGTTGCAGCTGTTGATCAGCACTTGCGTCTCTCTTTCTTTCTGGGCCTGGCCAGCAGCTGAGCCTCCATTTCTCTCCAGGCCTCCACCAGGGCTGCTGATAAGCCCCGCCTTTCTGATCAGGCCCCATTGATAGGCCCAGAGAGGTTGACTGGCATAGAAACGGACCAATCAGAACCAAATCTGGGTCAACTGTGAGGAGCCAATGACTGCCTAGGAGGCAGAGCTTTTGACGCTGACTAGCATAGAAACCGACCAATCAGAACCAAATTGGCCGGCAGGGTAGGGCAGTTGGGGGTGAGATCAGGCCGGCAGGGGAGGGCACTTAGAGGTGATCATGCAGGCAGAGGCAGTTAGGGGCGATCATGCCAGCAGGGGAGGGTAGTTGGGGACCATCAAGCCAGCAGGGGAGAGCAGTTGGGGGCAAGATCAGGCCGGCAGGGGAGGGCAGTTGGGGGCGAGATCAGGCTGGCAGGAGAGGGCAGTTGGGGATGAGATCAGGCCGGCATGGGGGGTGGGGGCAGTTGGGGGTGATCGCGCCGGCAGGGGAGCAGTTAGGTGTTAATCAGGCTGGCAGAGGAGCGGTTAGCTGGTGATCAGGCTGGCAGGCAGAAGCAGAAGCAGTTAGGGGCAATCAGGCAGGCAGGCAGGTGAATGGTTAGGAGCCAGCATTCCTGGATTGTGAGAGGGATATCCCAGATTGGAGAGGGTACAGTCTGGGCTGAGGGACACCTTCCCGCACCCCCACCCCCCACCCCCAGTGCACGAATTTCATGCACCGAGCCTCTAGTAAAAAATAAATAAATAAATATGAGAATGAACTAAAAAAAAAAACACTTAGGAAAAGAGCTTACATATCTCTTGCCTTGTTTCAACATCCTTCAACACTGAAAAGACACTGTATTGAGTGTCTCTTCTATAATTTGGAAAGAAGGATGCAGCGAACTGAGTTCCATTAAGGAGAAAGTCTATAGTGACATTGGCCTCCTAGCAGTTGCCACATAAGTGTAAATCAGATTTAAAGGGGAAAGATCTTTCTAGAGCAATCAGGAAGATTGCTTTGAAAGCAATTCTGAAGTACATGAATATTTTTTAATGCTCTGGACACTCTTTAATTTTATTCTCAAACTACCATTCATTCTGAGACCTAGTTGATCTGTGTCACTGGAAAATGTGATGTCTTACAGAAGAATCTGCTTGCTTAAGGTGCTAAAACATGAAGTGTATGGAGAACACCAAAAAGAATTAAAGTTGTTTAACTTTAGGAAGAATAAATTGAAAAGATTTAATACAGCTTGCAAATAATTGAGTTTTTAATTCTGCCCAAAGTAAAGTTAGTCTCCTCTTTAAGGAAAATAGGTTTGTGCTGTTAACATAATAGATTTAATTTAGGTGTAAGGAAAGCCTTGCTAATGCTGAAGGTTGTAGCATATAACAAAGATTATCAAGGAAAGGGATGAATATCTACTGAAGAATCTTGAGGTTGATTTTCAGACCCTGATCCCCCCACCTTGGGAAAATTTAGATCAGTACTGTATCATAGAAATAGAAGGTGATCCTCACTTTAAATGTTCTAATAGACACCTTTTTTTTTAAGTTAAAACAAACAGGTAAAATGAATTTATAACATATTTTACTTAACCAAATATGTCTAAAATATTATTTCAACATGTAATCAATATTTCACAATTATTAATTCAATGTTCTACATTCTTTTTTCATGCCAAGTCTGTGTGCATTTTTACATCTCAGTTCTCACTGGTCACATTTCCAGTATGATAGCCCTCTGAATAAGAACAGATCTGATCACAAGATGACATGATTATAATCTGCCTGTGTGTTTCTTTTTCAGAAGAGGACAAAAGAGAAGTTGGTGCACGTCCTTTCTCTATGTGGCCAAGAAGTAGGATTGAGCAAAAATCCATCAGTAAGTTCTAGCACATATCACATGTATTTTGGTATCATCTCCTTTTTACTTTGGTCTGTTTTCACCTTTGGTCAAAACAAGTTTTGAAGATTTACCTATGAATTACAAGTATAATATCCACCATCTAGATCAAACCCCTACATTATTTCTCCCCACAGCATGGTTTTCAGTCTCACCTTAATTCAGAAACAATGAAAGATTTTGTTGGCTATTTGCTCCAGGTTGTCTGTAAATAAATACTCAGTTTTTTTCAATTTTTAAAATCTCTTAATTAAAATGCCCAGCTTCCTGAAAATATATATGTGACTACTGCACCACCAAGTATGATACACATTCCTTTTGGATATAATTTTATTCTGTACACACAACTCTTACTGTGATGTCATTGTTTTATTCACAATAAAGGTGAAAATAACGGTATATTATCATGTTTTTTTCTCATATAAACTTCCCCTGATGTTACAGTTTTTTAAAACCATGCCATCAGGTTTTGGAATATATGAATAATTAAAGTATTAGATGTTAGCTTCTGAAGCCCTTCTAAAATTTAGAAAATTCAAATTGTATATGTGAGTCTGTTGTAGCAAAAGCAATAAAAATCTCAGGGTCTGACTTCACCAGGTATTTTTTTGACTGTCTGGCAATGTGCCCTAGCCAGCTTGACCTCCATTGAAGTCACCATTTTAGTGTTAGTGATCAGTGGGTTTGTTGCTACCCCTGTGACATTATTTAGGGCAGAGGGAACAAGATGACAGTGGCTAGAGCAGGCGGAGCCTCCAAGCTCACAAGGGAGAGACACAGGAGCACTTGGCCTTTGCAGTGCACCCCTGCCAGCCAGGACCATTTCTTACTGCCTTGGCAGGGGGTACTTCCTCCTTCAGACCTGAACCTCTTGTTTCTGTGCTGAGGCCTTTCCGGCTGGAAATGTTTACCTGGAGGATGTTACAAGTAAGAGCAGCCGCACAAATGAGGAAGCCAGAATTCTCATCTTGTCTCTCACTAAGTAGTTGACTGGCCCTCTGTGTTGTCTGTCTTACATGCCCATGTGTAATACCTGCACAAACTGTGTCATGTACACACATGAGAAATAATGACTGTTCTGAAATACTGGAGAAAAAAAAAAGTACCTGTAAATCCTCTCATTCTTTTACTTTTGATAGACATTTGTGTACTTAAATTCTTCTAAATGATTGCCTACTTTTCAAGGGTGACTGGATGTTGTAATGAAATGGTTAAATAAGAATCCTGTTCACTTTATTTAATATCAATCTGTATTCAGGAAAGGCTGAATAGCAAAACATTTAGCTTCATTTGTAGCTTATTTCTACAACGTTCTGTTAAGTTGACCCAGTAAAAAGAACCTAAACATAAATGTTAATTTTAAAATATTAATGTATTAAAGGTGGGTTTTTTTGGTGTGAATTCTTTTTTATTATTATTATTATTGATTAAGGTATTACATATGTGTTCTTATCTCCCCATTGCTCCCCAAACCCCCCACTCATGCCCTTACCCCCCTATTGTCTGTGTCCATTGGTTAGGCTTATATGCATGCATACAAGTCCTTTGGTTGATCTCTCCCCTTTACCCACCCTCTCCCCTACCTTCATTCTGAGGTTTGACGGTCTGAAAGATGCTTCTCTGTCTCTGGATCTGTTTTTGTTCATCAGTTTATGTTGTTCATTATTTTCCATAAATGAGTGAGATCATGTGATATTCATCTTTCTCTGACTGACTTATTTCGCTTAGCATAATGCTCTCCAGTTCCATCCATGCTGTTGCAAATTGTAAGAATTCTTTCTTTTTTTATCGCAGTATAGTATTCCATTGTGTAGATGTACCACCGTTTTTTAATCCACTCATCTGCTGATGGGCACTTAGGCTGTTTCCAAATCTTAGCTATTGTAAATTGTGCTGCTATGAACATGGGGGTGCATATATCCTTTCTGATTGGTGTTTCTGGTTTCTTGAGATATATTCCTAGAAGTGGGATCACTGGGTCAAATGGGAGTTCCATTTTTAGTTTTTTGAGGAAACTCCATACTGTTCTCCACAGTGGCTGCACCAGTCTGCATTCCCACCAGCAGTGCACGAGGGTTCCTTTTTCTCCGCATCCTCGCCAGCACTTGGTTTGTTGATTTGTTGATGATAGCCATTCTGACAGGTGTGAGATGGTACCGCATTGACGTTTTGATTTGCATCTCTCGGATAATTAGTGACTTTGAGCATGTTTTCATATGTCTCTTGGCCTTCCTTATGTCCTCTTTTGAAAAGTGTCTATTTAGGTCCATTGCCTGTTTTTTGATTGGGTTGTTGATCTTATTTTTGTTAAGTTGTATGAGTTCCCTGAAAATGTTGGAGATTAAACCCTTATCAGTGATAACACTGGCAAATATGTTCTCCCATGCAGTGGGCTTTCTTGTTGTTTTGTTGATGGTTTCTTTTGCTGTGCAAAAGCTTTTTATTTTGATGTAGTCCCATTTGTTTATTTTCTCCTTAGTCTCTCTTGCCCTAGGATCTCTGTCTGTAAAGATATTGCTACAACATATGTTTGCAATTTTGTTGCCTGTGGATTCCTCTAAGACAGTGATGGGCAACCTTTTGAGCTTGGTGTTTCAAACTTCGTCAAAAAACTGAGCATAACTCGGGTAGTGTGTCCCTTTGAGGAAAAAACATTATTTCGCGATATTTATAGTTTAAATAACATAAATGTTTCATCCTCGGCATGCAGCCGCCTCAGCGGCCGCGTGTCATCAGAAATGGCACTGACACGCGTGTCAGAGGTTCGCCATCACTGCTCTAAGATGTTTATGGTTTCCCATCTTACATTCAATCCTTTAGCCGTTTTGAGTTTGTTTTTGTGTATGGTGTAAGTTGGTGGTCTAGTTTTATTTATTTTTTTGCATGCATCTGTCCAATTTTCCCCAACACCATGTATTGAAGAGACTGTCTTGACTCCATTGTATGATCTTGACTCATTTGTCTAATATTAATTGAGCATAGTAGTTTGGGTCGATTTCTGGGTTCTCTATTCTATTCCATTGGTCTATATGTCTGTTCTTGTACTAGTACCAGGCAGCTTTGAGAACAGTGGCTTTGTAATACAGCTTGATATCTGGTATTGAGATCCCTCCTACTTTGTTCTTCTTTCTCATGATTGCTGTAGCTATTCGGGGTCTTTTTTTATTACAGATTAATTTTTGGAGAGTTTGTTCTAGGTCTTTGAAATATGGTGTTGGTATTTTGATGGGGAGTGCATTGAATCTATAGATTGCTTTGGGTAGTATGAACATTTTAATGATGTTGATTCTACCAATCCATGAACACGGTAAATTCTTCCATCTGTTTATGTCTTCCTCTATCTCTTTTTTCAGTGTCCTGTAGTTTTCCGAGTACAGGTGTTTTACCTCCTTAGTTAAGTTTATTCCTAGGTATCTTAATTTTTTTGGTTATGGTAAATGGGATTGTTTTTTTAGTCTCTATTTCTGTAAGTTCACTTTTGGTGTATAGAAATGCCATAGATTTCTTGGCATTAATTTTCTATCCTGCTGCATTTCTGAATTCATTTATTAAGTCTAATAATTTTTAATGGAGTCTTTAGGGTTTTCTCTGTACAGTATTATGTCATCTGCAAATAAGGATGGTTTTACTTCTTCTTTTCCAATCTGGATGCCTTTTATTTCTTCTTGTTGTCTGATCGCAATGGCTAGTACTTGCAGTACTATGTTGAACAGGAGTGGTGAGAGTGGGTTCCCTATCTTGTTCCTATTCTTAGTGGAAATTGTTTTAGTTTTTGCCCATTGAGTATGATGTTGGCTGTGGGTTTTTCATATAAGGCTTTTATTATGTTGAGGTATGATCCTTCTATTACCACCTTACTGAGAGTTTTTATCAAGAAAGGCTGTTGGATTTTGTCAAATGCTTTTTCTGCATCAATTGATATGACTATGTGATTTTTATCTCTCAATTTGTTTATGTGATGTATCATGTTTATTGATTTCCAGATATTGTACCATCCTTGCATCCCTAGGATCAATCCTACTTGATCATGGTGTATGATCTTTCTAATATAATTCTGAATCTGATTTACTGAATCCGAATATTGTTGAGGATTTTAGCATTTATGTTCATCAAGGATATTGGCCTGTAATTCTCTTTCATTGTATTGTCTTTATCTGGTTTTGGTATTAGGGTAATGCTGGCTTCATAGAATGAGCTTGGAAGTGTTCCTTCCTCTTGAATTTTTTGGAATAGTCTGAGGAGGATAGGTTTTAGTTCTTCCTTGAATGTTTGGTAAAACTCTCCTGTGAAGCCATCTGGCCCTGGGCTTTTGTTTGCTGGAAGCTTTTTGATGACTGCTTCAGTTTCTTCCATAGTTATCAGCCTATAGAATCTTCCTGATTGTGTTTTGGAAGGTTGTGTTTTTCTATGAATATGTCCATTTCCTCCAGGTTGTCTAGTTTGCTGGAATAGAGCTGTTCATAGTATTTTTTACAATCCTTTGTATTTCTGTGGGGTCTTTTGTTATTTCGCCTCTTTCATTTCTGATTTTGTTTATTTGGGTCCTCTCTCTTTGCTCCTTGGTGAGCCTGGCTAGAGGTTCATCAATCTTGCTTATCCTTTCAAAGAACCAGCTCTTGGTTTCATTGATCTTTTGTATTTATTTTTTTTTGTCTCTATGTCATTTATTTCTGCTCTGATCTTTATTATCTCCTACCTTCTGCTCACTCTGGGCTTTTCTTGTTGCTCTCTTTCTAATTCCTTAAGATGTAGAGTTAGATGATTTACTACCATTTTTTCTTATTTTTTTTTTTTTTAGGTAGGCCTGTAATGCTATTAACTTGTCTCTCCAGACTACTTTCACTGTGTCCCATAGGTTTGGGATTGTTGTGTTTTCATTGTCATTCGTTTCCAGGATGTTTTTAATTTCTTCTTTGATCTCTTTGGTAACCCAATCATTTTTTAATAGCATGCTATTCAGCTTCCAAGTGTTTGAGGGGTTTTTTATTGTTTTTATTGTAGTTTATTTCTAATATTATGCCATTGTGGTCTGAGAAGATTTAATAGAAAAAAGTCTTGTTTTGTTAAATCAATAGGCAATAGGGTAGGAATTTAAGTATAAATTATGAGCATGGCTACTCAGCTATACTTCTGTAGTTCAAATGAGCAAGTATTATATCTTTTGGCTTCTGTTTCTTACTCCTTTCCAGTTCCTGGTGTATCTCTAAAAGGGTTAAGACCTTTGCTCTCATAGTTCATTCTATAATAGCCTATCTTGGTATTGGGAATCCTGAAAATATTGTGTGACACTATGTGTGATCTGCGTGTGAGTATGTACAAGTTCTAACCTCAGTCAGTTCAGAAACAGTGGAAATTGTCTTGGCTGCTGATTTGTGAACACACATACAGTTGTCTCACAAACACGCACACATCCCCCCCCCCCCCACACACACACACACACACATACATCCAGGTAGGATCGAGTCTTCATCCATTAAGCAGCCATTTGACTCTTGAAACATTTTCCTGGTGCATGAACTTGTGTCTTTGAACTAAGTTTAATCTGAAGGCACCTGTCCAACATAAATAATAACATTCTAAAAAATACCCGCCTGAGGAATTAGGTGTGTACTGGAAACAGTGTGAAGAGCCAGTAATGGTTTTTTTGTAGCACAAACAACCAGAGGGAGATTGTTTCTCAGGACAGGACTCTTTGGATTTTTAGGTGATTTTTTCATCATGTGGGGACTTGGACCTGCTGGAGCATCAGACAAGCTTGGTTTCTTCTGAGGATGGTGCCCGAGAACCGGAGAACATGGATGACACAAACAGTGAGCAACAGTTCAGAGTCTTTAGAGACTTCGATTTCCTGGATGTAGAACTAGAGGACGGAGAGGTATAGTATATCCTCTAAAAATAACCCACTTGACTAACAAACGTTTCTTTTTACCTGCTAAATAATGAATTTTTATAACTGAGTCTTATTGAAAAGCTGTAAACTTTATTTTAAATCAACATATTCCAAGTACAGCAGCTTCACTTTGGCACAAGTTACCACACCCTTCCTGTCTGAGCCCACAGCAGATGCTGCCAGGTTATTTTTAAATGGCCATAAGTTAACTGCTGATGACCATACAAAGGCTGTGTGTATAGTCCAACAGTGAACTTTAAAAAACATACACATGAAATATTCAAGTTCTGAATCTGTTTGCTGGTACCCAGCTAAAACAAGCAGAGCGTTTAATGCTTACAAACATGAAATTGCTCTAATTCCATTACTGGGAAGCTTGCCTGCGACAAAATGAGCCAGGAGCCTGGGGCCTCTGGGGACTTTGTGCTGCCTGATTAGGTCATTAGAACTCAAAACAGGATGGAGGCACAGGAGAGTTTCTGGCTCTGATGTAGACGGGTAGCTGGTTTTCCCCACACTTGGAGCAGCTTAACTCAAGTCTCAATAGGCAAAGGCAGATTTGTGTATTTGGATGACAAGTATAGTCATAAGATGCTTTCAGTTATGAATATTTTTTAAATCTGGGATTGGAAGGCAACACATTATCCCTTTGCTCTCATTTTGATAATTTGGGGAGTGTTCCTTTGCCTCAAAGGGCAGAAATAAAATTCACTAAAGGAAGATTAGTATGTGTAAAAATGCCAGATACCCCTGGTACCAAGTCAGCTCCTGGTGTTAGTCAACATGCTTGAGCTCACATGTAACTATACAGTCTATTTCCCAAAAAAGGGCTTTCTGCTAGACTTAAAGTTAAAGCCGAGGCCCAGATTCAAAGTTTATCATCTCCTGTAGTGGGAAGGCACCTCCTGACTTAACTAACTTCTTACCTTAATAGCTTCTTACCTTCCCTAAAAGGATATGACTGCTGACCAACTTGTTTATATCAAGGTGAGGCCAAGGCGCTATCTGTTTTTGTCCCTTTGGCCACTGATGACCCTGGATATCTGTGCCAGCAAGGGAGAATCTTATCCTCAGAAGGAACAGTTGTTCTAGAATCAGTAGAAAGTAGTGCAGAATTTTCTGATTGTTCATCACAATTAGTAATCAAGATATTAATCTCGAATTGTGGTGATGATTGTTTTAAAAGTCTTCCATGAAATACAACAGTTTTGAATGTCTCTGAGCCAGAGCTACATGGAATGTCACAACATGAGCTCCCTGGCCTGAGCAGCTAATCCCATCTTCTCTCCTAGGCTAGAATTCAAGCTCAGGCACCCTCTTCACTCTGAAAATAAAACTAAAGAGGGAAAAATTGACCTTGCAAGATACACATCAAATTTTCTAAAGTCGATCAAAGAAAAACATGTTATGTAATATGACCTAGCAGGAGAATCAGACACAGTTTCAGAACAACTAACAAATTTAATTTCTATCAAAATAAAATAAGAAAAATCTGAGATGCCCATCATTTGAAAATAACTATGACACTAATGTTTGTCAGGGACAATAAGTAATGAATACTACTGGTGTTCTCTCTATTGTCCTAGCCAACAAGAACTACATCACAGTGATTACTTTATCTTATATAATTAAGATTTCATAGACACTCAAGAGTATGAAAGTATATATGTACCCAAATAAAATAAAGCATGTGAGAAAGTTTTACTACATCTCAGTAAGATGCAATAAGGGAAGCTACCATGCTTATGAGGGGTAGCATAAAAATGCATAGGCTTTGGAGCCAGGCAAGGTCCAACTTTGAATTACAGCTGTCACTGACCTCACTGTATGACCATAAGCATGCAATTTCTCTTGGCTTTCTCAGATACTCAATGGGTATGATAATACCTGCCTATAGAATGGATCTGAGCATTTAGTGAGGTAACCTACATAAAGCTTCTAGCAGTGTCTCAATGTCCATTCCTTTGTACTATCATTGGTGAATAATTTCAGATTTTCCTCATCTGAGAAACTTAAGCATATTTACCTTCTAGATAAAAACACAATTATCAAAAAAGACAGTTTTTTGGTTACGTCTACTTCTTTTCATTAAATTGCCTCAGAATTTATTGCCTAATATTGGTAAGGGTTTGGCCTTGAACTTTTCAGAATCTTTGCAAGGTGCTGTGTCTTTGCTGTTAACTGAATATCAGCAGTGAAGAGACCATGATCACACACCTTTCCCTTGGTGAGCAGGATCAGGTGACACCATCTTTTTGTTCCAGGTGATAACCTGATACATTTTCCCATGACATTTCACAATTTTCTCACAAATACTTCATCATCTCCCCCACTCCCCAAAAAGTGTTGAGGACAGAAAAGTTGCCACTAAAGGGGAAAGCTGTTTCAGAAATTGTATTTGTGACTTATTGCCCCACTTCCATCATCCACCACTATGAGGTTTGGAATTTCTGGTTTGATGCTGATTTTCTCTTTGGGTTTATATACATTTACCTTTGTTTAAGTTGCATCTACTGAAGTATATATTGTTAGCACCGTTCATTGTGTTAAAACTAAGAGAAAAGCACTTTAGTGTCCTTAATGTCATCATTTTAAATAGACCTTTTAATTTGTTTCTCTGTTCACCCCATCTGCTGCCCAGGAGCTTCAGGTAAGAGGATGCTCTTTTTTCAGGTGTGCAAGCCAATGTTTCGCATTAATGCAGATTAATAACAACAGAGTTGCTTCTTCCTCCCTTCCAGCATATGTATGCCTGTTTGTATGCATATTCACATTGATGGGTGTGTGATATAAGATGTCTTTTTTTTCTCAATTGCTCTAATCTATATATATAAAAGCCTAAGCGACCATTACAGCAGAATGATTAGAATGACCAGAATGACCAGTCGCTATGACACACACTGGGCAGGCAGGCAGGCGAGTAGTTAGGAGTGGGCAGGCAGGTGAGCAGTTAGGGGCGAGCAGGCAGGCAGGTGAGTGGTTAAGGGCGAGCAGGCAGGCAGGCAGGCGAGTGGTTAGGGGTGAGCAGGCAGGCAGGAGAGCGGTTAGGGGCGAGCAGTCCCAGATTGCAAGAGGGATGTCTAACTGCCGGATGTCTGACAAATCAACAGTAACAGCAGTCTATGCCCAGTGTAGTATTCTAGGATCTAGACATTCATATTTCTGTGCAAGCTTATGGTTCTATCTCATGGTCAGTGGGGAATACCTCCAGAATTGTTCCCTGAAATAGTTCATTCAACCCATCCACTGATTTGGTGCAAGAGAATAAGTTTTTTGAATTTATATTTTACATTTATATTTATATATTTCTCCCAGTCATTTACACATTCTTTTTTTTTTCCTCTGTCTAGTTTTCTCATTTTTCTTTATATTTTTTTAATTATTCACATATTGCATTCTCTTTTTCTTTTCAGAGCTTTTGCCTTTCCACTTTTTTTCCACTAAAATGGCTATTTTTAAATTTCAGCACAATAGTTAGCATATGCATCAGGAAAAATTTTTATTTGGTGGTAATTTGTCACAGCAGATATAGATAAAAGGTGCAGATATGGATAAAACAGCAGATACAGCTACAGAATATAGAAATCATATTCTGAATCTGATTTCTTTGTATAATCAAATAGTCCTAAAACAACAATAAATGGGGTTGAATAATTATAATTTGTATATTATATCCAGAATGTGTTTAGGATTCTTACCTGTTGCCTTCTACCATTAATCACCAAAACAGATTTTGGAATAGCTAAGCATCTGCTTTATGAGAGATCTGTGAGATATTCTGTCAAGCTTTGTGTTATTAGGAACCAGAAGAAATAGCCCTTAAACAGAGGAAAATGAATCAATTTAATGCTCACTAATTTTAACAGTAATTTGCATATCTCATATTATATTTTTTATTAACTGAACTCTCACCATAAAAAGTTAATGGTGAGCCATCAGACAGTACTTTAAATGACTCATAAATGGAAGGATTCTATACTAGATGTTATTCAGATTACCTATTCATTTTGGTTAAACTTGCTTACCAATGAGATGTAATATTTCCCTTCTTTTATTCCTGTCTTAAGAGAGAGAAAAATATTGTGAACACACAATACAATATACAGATGATTTATTATAGAACTGTATACCTGAAACCTATATAATTTTATTAATCAGTGTGTCACCCCAATAAATCAATAAAAAGTAAAAGAGAGAAAGAAAGATAGAGAAAACCAAAATTAATTTCTACAAAAACATTTTATGTTGGTCAAATAAACATACTTAATATCATATGGTTTGTAAACAAAGTCTGAGATATAACTCACAGCTTTCTTTAAAACTTGCTTTGCCCTTAACCCAGGTGGTGCCTCACCCAACTCGCATGCCACCCAGGGCTCTTTCAGCGGCTGGGCATTACAGGTAGCCAACAAGTGGCAGCAGGTCTTGGTGTGCCATAAGTCTTTTGCTGGTAGCAGCAGGTCTTGGTGTGCTTGAGGTTTTTTGTAGCAGCTGGCCTTGGTTTGCAAGGTAGCCCCTCCCATGCAAATCCAAGCCCAGTATCAACTGAGGATTGCTAGGTAGTGTCTAACAGGTAACCCAAGCCCATAACAGGCAGCATCTGACATGGCCCAGCACTGGAGTCCTTCCCAAGGGGCCCCTAAACCAACACACACAATGGCCAGCCTCAGACCATAACAGAGAACCACCAGATTAGTGTCCCAAGTGACACACCCAAAGGGAGGTCTCAGCAGGCCCAGACCTAGCTAGCTCTTATGCTGTGGTCATTGATAATCCTCAAGCCAGCCAGGCTGAGGGTCAAACCTACCCACTGATGTGCCAACAGCAATCAAGCCTCAACTGCAACAGCAGGGCACACACAACCCACACAAGGCACACTCCTGGAAAACACAGCTCTGGTGATCAGAAAGAGTGCCCCCACTGGGCCCCACAGGACACCTACTATGTAAGGCCACCCTCCCAAGACTGGGAGACATAGCAGATCTACCTAACACAAAGAAATAAACACTGAGGGTAGACAAATGGAAAGACAAAGAAACATATCCCAAATGAAAAAAGCGGAAAGGAGTAGAACTCAATAGAAAAAAATAACTAAATAAAATGGAGAAAAGCAATCTACCAGATACAGAATTCAAAACACTGGTCGCAAAGATGTTCAAGGTACTTACAGAAGAATGAACTCAGTGTAAATTTCAACAAAGAGATAGTAAGCATAAAAAGAGACATTAAAACCTTATAAAAATACTCAGAAATAAAGGATACAATAAGTAAAATGAAGACTACACTAGAAGGAATCAACAGCAAATTAGAGAATTGAGTCAGTGATTTGGAAAACAAGATAGCAGAAAACACCAAATCAGAACAGAAAAAAAAACACAGAATTTTAAAATTAGGATAGCTAACGGGAACTCTGGGACAACATCAAGCATAACAATATTCTTATCATAGGGGTGTCAGAAGGAGAAGAGAGATAACAACAGATTCAGAATCTATTTGAAGAAATAATAACTGAAAACTTCTCTAACCCCACCTCTCCACACCTCAGTCTATACCCCTAGTGAGGCTTCGGGAGCTCCACCCTAGGGACCCACTTCTCCATAGCTGGGTGCAGCAGACCAGGAGATGCGAGGGGAAGCAGTGGAAGATGGGGGCAGACACTAAACTGACCAGGATGAGCGGGGCCGGGATGAGTGGGAGTGGCTCCTCCCCAGCTTCGTGCACTACTGCATCCCTCAGGGGATGTTAGATGCCAGTTTCAGCCCAATCCCTGTAGGCCATACTGAGGGACCCCACCAGTGCATGAATCCTTGCACCAGGCCTCTAGTACAGTCATAATAGGGGACTTTAAATACCATTGACATCAATGGATATACCTTCAGAAAATCAACTAGAAAACAGTGACCTTAAATGACACATTCAACCAGATGTTTCACTAAACAATGAATTAGTTAACCATGAGAATAACAAAGAAATCAAAAGATTCCTTGAGACAAATAAAAATGAAAACACAATAACTCAAAATCTATGGGACAAAGCTAAAGCAGTCCTAAGAGGGAATTTCATAGCAATGTGTGTCTACCAGAAGAAACAAGAAAAATGGCAAATAAACTATCTAACCATACATTAAATGAACTAGAAAAAGAACAAAACAAAATAAACAAACAAACAAAAACAAAGTGAATAGAAGGAAGAAAATAATAAAAATCAGAGTGGAAACAAAATACTAGTAGAATCTAAGAAAACAATAGAAAAATCACTGAAACTAAGAAGTGGTTCTTTGAAAATATAAACAAGATTAAAAAGTGTTTAACCAAAATCAAGAAAAAGAGAGAGAGATTAAAAAATAAGGATCTCTTATACAGCATAGAGGGACTTGGAGAATATTATGCTAAGTGAAATAAGCCAGTCAAAGAAAGACAAGTATCACATGATCTCACTCATATGTAGAATCTAATGAACAAAATAAATTGATGAACAAAATAGATCCAGAAACATAGAAGCATGGAACAGAATGTCAAATCTCAGAAGGAAGGCAGGGGAGGGTGGGTGGATGGGAAAAGATCAACCAAAGAACTTGTATCCATATATTCATAACCCATGGACACAGACAATAGGGTGGTGAAGGCCTGGGGCAGTGGGCAGGAGCAGTCTAGAAAAGGTCAATGTGAGGGAAAAAAAAGACATATGTAATAGTTTCAACAGTAAAGATTTAATTTTAAAAAACAAATAAATAAAATTAAAAATGAAAGAGGAGAAGTGACAACTGATATCATAGAAATACAAAGGATTATAAGAAAATACTAAGAATAATTACATGCCTAACAAGTTGGACAATTTGGAAAAAGTTGGATAAATTCCTAGAAACATATATTGAATTAAGAAGAAACAGAAAATCTGAACTGACTGATTATTATCAAAGAAATTGAATCAGTAATCAAAAAACTCCCAACAAACAAAAGTTCCAGACCTGAAGGCTTCACAGGTGCATTTTACCAAATATTCAATGAAGAATTAACACCTATCCTTCTCAAACTATTCCAAAAAATTCAAGAGGAGGGAAAGCTCCCAAGTTCCTTTTACAAGGCCAGTGTTATCCTGGTTCCAAAACCAGACAAAGACATTTTAAAAATTATAGGGATATAGCTCTGATGAACATACATGCAAAATCCTCAAAAATATTAGCAAAACAAATTCAGCAATTAAAACTATCATACACCAGATACATAAATGGCAGCTGTTAGTGGTACTGTTAGCTGATTATGGACAAGAACAGAGGTTGGAGGAAGGCAGGGAATTAGCAGAGCACCCGTGTAACAGTTGGCATGATGTGGTCAGGGTTGGGAATCAGTCAGCAAGCCTTAGGGCTGAGCCCACCCATGAAAGGGGCAATAATGATCAAGACCCAAATTCAACAGGGAGGCTCACTTAATCCACACAAGGTACATTCATAGAGCACCCAGTTCAGAGAATCAAGGACTCTATACCACTGGGTCCCACAAGAAGGCCACACCACTGAAACTGGAAGGCATAGCAATACACATAAACAAGCAAAAGGAAACAGTGAAAATGGGGAAACTAAGAAACAGGCCCTAAATGAAAAAAACAGGAGGAATCCCTGGAAAAAGAGGCAGGGAGTTTATCAGAAACAGTATATATAAAGTAATGGTTTTTAGAATGCTCAACAGCATGAAAAAGGATATAAAAACCATGAAAAACAACCAGTAGGAAATAAAGTATGACATAGCTGGAATAAGAAATACCCTGGAAGGAAATCATAGTAGGTTAGAAGAAGCAGAGGATCAAATCAGCAAATTATAATATAAGGTAGAAAAAAAATCACTCGATTAGAGCATCAAAAAGAAAAAATACTTAGAAAGCAGGAGGACAGGTTAAGGGAACTTTGGGACAATGTGAAATGAAATAGTATCCACATCATAGGGGAACCAGAAGGAGAAGAATGAATGGAAGGGATAGAGAACCTGTTTGAAGAAATAATGACAGAAAACTTCCCTAACCTGGTGAAGGAAAAAGTCACACAAGTTCAGGAAGCACAGAGAGTCCCAATTAAAAAGAGAGCCACACCAATATATGTCTTAATTAAAATGAGAAATATTAATAACAAAGAGAGAATCTTAAGGACAAGAAGAGAGAGATAGTCAGTTACCCACAAGGACCTCCCATAAGGCTTTCCAGAAGGGAATGACATGAAGTATTCAAAATAATGAAAAGAAAGGATCTGAAACCAAGACTACTATATCCAGCAAGGCTATCATTCAAAATTGAAGATGAAATAAAAAGCTTCCAAGACCAAATAAAAAAGGCTAAAGGAGTTTTTTAACACCAAACCAGCATTGCAAGAAATGCTAAAAGGACTGTTGTAAGAAGAAGAAATAGAGAGAGAGAGAGGAACATATGCATACAGGATAAAAATGGCAATAAATAGCCCTAACTGGTTTGGCTCAGTGGATAGAGCATCGGCCTGAGGACTGAAGGGTCCCAGGTTCGATTCCGGTCAAGGGCATGTACCTTGGTTGCGGGCACATCCCCAGTAGGGAGTGTGCAAGAGGCAGCTGAATTGATGTTTCTCTCTCATTGATGTTTCTAACTCTCTATCCCTCATCTTTCCTCTCTGTAAAAAATCAATAAAATATATTTTAAAAATGGCAATAAATAAGTACCTATCAAAAATGAACCTTAAATGTAAATGGATTAAATGCTCTAATCAAAAGACATATGGTGGCTGAATAGATAAGAAAACAAGGCCCATATATATGCTGTCTACAAGAGACCAACCTCAGAACAAAAAACTTACAGAGGATGAAAGTGAAAGCATGGAAAAATATTTTCATGCAAATAGAAACAAAACACACAAAAAAAATGCTTGGGTAGCAATACTTATATCTGGCAAAATAGACTTCAAAACAAAGGCCATGACACGAGAGAAAGATGGTCACTATATAAACTAATGAGAACAATCCAACAAGAGGATATAATACTGGCAAACATATATGCACCCAATATAGGAGCACTGAAATATACTTTAAAATTCCTGGAGGACTTTAAGGGAGAGATCAACAGCAATACAGTCATAGTGTGGGACATTAACACCCCATTGACATCACTAGATAAATCTTCCAGGCCCTCCCCCCCAAAAAAAAAAAATCAACAAGTAAACAGCAACCTTAAATGACACACTGGATTAGGTGGACTTAATATTTACAGAACATATCACCTCAAAGCTGCATAATATACATTCTTTTTTAAAATATATATTTTTATTGATTTCAGAGAGGAAGGGAGAGGGGGAGAGAGAGAGAGAGAGAGAGAGAGAGAGAGAGAGAGAGAGAGGATGATGAATGAGAATCATTGATTGGCTGCCTCCTGCACACCCCACTCTCGGGATCAAGCATGCAACCCAGGCATGTGCCCTGACCATGAATCAAACCATGACCTCCTGTTCATGGGTTGACATTCAACCACTTAACTGCACATGGAATATTTTGGAAGACAGACACATGTTAGGACACAAAATAAATATTTACAAATTCAATTAGATTGAAATCATATCAAGCATCTTCTTGAACCACAATGATATAAACCTAGGAATCAACTACAATTAAAAAACCCAAAAACATTCAAGCACATGCAAGCTAAATAGCATGTTATTAAGCAATGAATATGTTGCCAATGAGATCAAGGAATAAATAAATAAATAAATAAAACTCTAGGAAACAAATGAAAATGAACACACATTAACCCAAAATCTATGGGAAACAACAAAAGCAGTCCTGAGAGGGAAGTTCATAGCATTACAGGCCAACTTCAAGAAACAAGAAAAAGCTCAAATAAATTATCTAACCCTACAACTAAAAGAATAAGAAAGAGAAAAACAATAAAAGCCCAGAAAAAGTAAAAGGAAGACTGTAATAAAAATCAGAGTCAAAATTAATGACCAAGAGACTGAGAAACCAATACAAAAGATCAATGAAACCAAGAGCTGGTTCTTTCAAAAGATAACCAAGATTGATGAATCTTTAGCCATAGAGTTGCTGAATAGGGTTGTTTGATGTTTCTCATCAAGAAACAAAGAGAGAAGATCCAAATAAACAAAATCAGAAATGAAAGAGACAAAGTAACAAGTGACACCACAGAAATATAAAGGATTGTAAGAAAATACTATAAACAACTTTTTCCCAACAAAATGGACAACCTGAATAAAATGGGCAAACATACAATCATCCAAAGCTTAATCAGGAACAATCAGAAAACTTGAATAGGCCAATAACAATTGTTGAAATTGAAGCAGTAATCAAAAAACTCCCAACAACAAAATCCATGGACTGGATGGCTTCCAGGAGAATTTTACCAAACATTCAAAGGAAAATTAACACCTATCCTTCTCAACCCATTCCAAAATATTTAAGAGGAAGGAACACTTCCAAGCTCTTTTTACCATGCTAGCATTATCCTAATTCCAAAACTGGATAAAGACACTACAAAGGAAGAAAATTACAGACCAATATCCCTAATGAACATAGATGCTAAAATCCTCAACAATATATTAGCAAACTGGATCCCTTAATACATTAAAAAGATCATACACCATGACCAAGTGTGATTTATTCTGGGGATGTAAAGCTGGTATAATATTCGCAAATCAATAAATACATCACACAAATAATGAAGGATAGCTGGGCTGATGTAGCTCAGTGGTTGAATGTTGACCCAGGAACCAAGAGATCACCAATTCGATTCCTGATCAAAGCACATGCCCAGGTTTCAGTCTTGATCCCCAGTAGGGGGAATGCAGTAGGCAGCCAATTGATGAGGTTTCTCTCTCATCTCATCAATGTTTTGATCTCTCTATCCCTTTCCCTTCTCTCTCTCTAAAAATCAATAAAAGCATATTTTTAAAAGACCTGTCCTCAAAAAACTATAGGACATTAAAAAACAAAACAAAAAAACACAGCAAGATACAAACAAGTGGAAGCAAATACTGTGTTCATGGATTGGAAAAATTAATATCATTAAAATTTCCATACTACCCAGAGCAATCTATACCACTCAATGCAATGCCTATTAAAATAGCATTGGCATATTTCACAGATCTAGAACAAATATTTCAAAAACACATATGGAACCAAAAAGGACCCTGAATAGCTGCAGCAATCTTGAGAAAGAAGAAGAAATTGGGAGGGATCACCGGATACCGAACTCTACTACAAAGACATTGTGCTCAAAAAAACTTGTACAGTCACAAGAATAGGCATATAGATCAATGGAATTGAATAGAGAACCCAGAAATGGGCCCACACCAGTATGGTAAATTAATATTTGACAAAGGAAGCAAGAGCATACAATGGAGTAAAGACCATTTCTTCAGTAAATGGTGTTGGGAAAATTAGACAACTACATGCAAAAAAATTGGACAAGTACATGCAACTTACACCATACATAAGAATAAACTGAAAATGGATAAAAGACTTAAATGTAAGTCATGAAACATGAAAATCCTAGAAGATGCCCAGCCAGCATGGCTCAGTAGTTGAGTGTTGACCTATGAACCAGGAGATCATGGTTCTATTCCCAGTCAGGGCATGTGCCCAGGTTGTGAGCTCAATCCTCAGTAGGGGGCATCCAGAAGGCAGAGGATCAATGATTCTTATCATTGATGTTTCTCTCTCTCTCCCTCTTCCTTCTTCTCTGAAAGCAATAAAAATATATTTTTTAAAGTTGGTATTGCTTTAAAACAAAAAATTCTTTAAGAAAACACATGCAGTAAAATATCAGACATTTCACGTAGCAGAATTTTCACCAATACATCTCCTAGGGCAAGAGAAACAAAGAAAAAAATACGCAAATAGAACTATATCAAAGTCAAAAGCTTCTGCACAGGAAAAAAAAAAACAAACTCCATCCTCAAAATGAAAAGGGATATCACTGTATGGGAGAACATATTTGCCAATGATATATCTGATAAGGGGTTAGTTTCCAAAAATATAAAGAACTCATACAACTCAACACCAGGAAGACAAATGATCCAATTTTAAAATGGGCAAAGGTCCTGAATAGACACATCTCCAAAGAGGACACACTGATGACCAATACACATATGAAAGGAAGCTCATGTCACTAATCATCAGAAAGATGCGAATTAAAATGACTGAGTTATCATCTCACACCTGCCAAAATATCTACCATCAATAAATCAACAAACAACATGTGTTGCTAAGAATGTGGACAAAAGGGAACCCTTGTACACTGTTCCTGGGATACCAAATTGGTGCAGCCACTATGGAAAACAATATGGAGTTTCCTCAAAAAGATTAAAAATAAAACTACCTTATGACTCAGCATTTCCACTTCTGGGTGTATAACTGAAGAAATCCAAAACACTAATTTGAAAAGCAATATGTACCCCTTTGTTCATTTCAGTTTAATTTACAATAACCAAGAAATGGAAGCAACCCAAGTTCCCATCAATAGACAAGTGGATGCTATGAAAGGCTGCCCCACAAAAGGTGCAAAACACGTGAAAGACAGTGTGGCAAAGGGAAAGCAGTGTGGTTCTGGGGAGAGAAAAAGCCACGGTTTTGTTGTTGTTTTTGTTTTGTTTTGTCTTTGTTTTTATCCTCTAAACTCAGAACACAGGACTTTTCAATTGAAATTACTCACCCGAGGCTTTGGTCCAGGGAGGGAGGCATGGACTTGAGGTGCCTGAGGAGAGGCTGGGGAGGGAAGCAGGGCAGGGAGATGTGGCCAAGAGTCCTGCATTGGAACATTCCTAAGCCTCCAAACCTAAGCGGCAAATTCTTCTCAGAAGAGCTTGCCCCTCCCAGTAGCTTCAAGGCAGGTGATAAAGCCTGCCACACCCTGCATTTTGAGCTTTCCAGAGGAAACAAAGGCCGAAGCCAAGTTTACTGGTCTGAATAGTCCCAAGGAGCCCTCAGTGACTGGATTGAAAGAGGAGCCATCTGCTCCACTATTCTGGGATCCAGACTGATAAAAATTCCAGGTTTCCAGCCAACCCCATTGGTCTCCATACAAGGATTTCTGACTAACCAAGGGCAGATTAATATTTTGGGCCATTCGTGGAGGAGTAGCTCTAGGTCAGGGAATAAACAGCCATCTTATTCCCCAAAAGCAAAACAGCACCAAACCCACCTAAAGCCCTGTCCGAAACAGACACTTGAATGATTAAGATTGACAGCTGGCAGACAGGCAAAGAGGGCAAGTTGGCCAAGGCCTGCAGAGACAGACATGAGCAGAAGACCAGTGGATCACTTGGAGCTTCAAACAGGGTGCTAAAAGGCAAAAGACAGTACCTGACAGTGGTTATCACCTAAGTACCTAACAGGAAGCCCAGAATTGGCAGACAGAAGAGAGGGGTCCTAAACCAGCTCCAATGGGGCATTAAAACTCGGCTGAAGTGAACACTTCACTTTTTTATTAATTTTTATTTTTTATGATTATTTTCTTTGAACCTTTTTCTTCCTCTCTTTTCTTTTTTTCCTACTGTTTTGCTTCTCCTTTCCCCATTTTAGTTTTCCCCTTTCCTTCTTCCCTTTTTTTAAAATTGATCTTCTTAATCTGCTTTATTGATGTTATTATTCAAGCCTCTGTTGGTTTATTCATATATCTAATTTCCTCTTCCCTGCTCCTACTCTATTTCCCCTTCTCTTATCTTTTTGTTCATTACTCAATTTTTTAAATTTTTTTCTCTCTTCTCTTGCTTTTTTCTTCTCCTAATTTTTTAGGTTGTTTCACTGCCTAAATTTAGGCCTACCTGCTCTCTCCTCTATTCTCCTTTTCAAAAATAAATATTTTTTATTTTTTCTTCTTGTCTTCACATTTTTTTTCTCCCTCCCCTACTCTAAACCATGGTCCTTCCCCTATTCCTCCAATTCCTTGACCTTATTTTCTTTATTTAAGCTCTGCATCTACTCCACCCTTTTTCCTGGGTGTATTTTGTTTGTGCTTTTTGGTTTATTTGTTTGTTTTGTTGTGTTTTCTCCCCGTTTTCTTTCTTTCTTTCTTCCTTTGTTTCTTTCTTTCTTTCTTCTTTTTTGTTTCTTATATTCATTCTTGCTCTCTTTTCTCTTTCCTAATTCTCATTTCTCTGATAGTCACTTTTATTGGAATTATAGGTGTTTTGTGTACATTCGTGTTCTGCTCCTTCTGTGTCATGTCTTGTGTTGTATTTTGTGCTGTTCAGTCAGCACCTCAAAACAGTTGGCATGACGTGGTAGGGAGCAAACCAAATAATAAGACACCCTGAGAGGAGACTCTGTCCATGAAAGGGACAATAACATTCAAAACCCAACTACATCAGGAGAACCCAAATATCTCAAGGAGAAAGTATCCCTTGAACACCCAGCCCAGGAGACCTAAAAGACTGTACCACTGGGTCCCACAAAACATCTACTACATAAGACCAATTCAAAAAAGCTGGGTGGCATAGCAGTTTGATCTAATACATAGAAACAATTACAAAGGAACAAAAAAATTGGGAAGACAAATAAACAACCCCCAAATAAAAGAAAAGGAGGAATCACCAGAAAAGGAATGAAATGAAATGAAATGGAGCCAAGCAATTTGTCAGAGTAATGGTTATAAGGATGCTCAAACGACTGGATGAGAAATTCACCAACAAATATAAGAATCAAGAAGAAATGAAGAATGACATAGTTGCAATAGAGAACACCCTGGAAGTTTTCAACAGTAGATTAGAAGAAGCTGAGGACCAAATCAGTGAGTTAGAAGAAAAGGTAGAAAAGCAGCTAAGCAGAGCAGCAACAGAAAAAAAAAAAAATTAAAAAGCAGGAGGAGAGTCTAAGGAAGCTTTGGGACAACATGAAATGAAACAACATCTACATAATAGGTGTGCCAGAAGGAGAGGAAGCTGAGCAAGGAATAGAAAACCTGTTTGAAGAAATAATGACAGAAAATTTCCCTGATTTGGGGAAGAAAAAAATCCACAAGTCCAAGAAGCACACAAAATCCCAAATAAGATGAACCCAAAAAGACCCACACTAAGACACATCGTAATTAAATTGGCAAACACCAATAACAAAGTAAGGATCTTAAAGGTGGCCAGAGATAGACAGAAAGTTACCTACAAGGGATCTCCCAGTAGATTATCAACTGATTTCTCAACTGAAACACATCAGGCCAGTAGGGAATGGAATGAAATATACAGAGCGATGCAAAGCAAGGACCTGAATCTAAGAATACTCTATCCAGCAAGGCTATCATTCAAAGTTGAAAGTGAAATCAGGAGCTTCACAGGCAAAAAAAAAAAGTTAAGGGAGCTCATTACCACCAAACCAGCAAAGCAAGAAATGAAATGCTAAAGGGACTGTTGTAAAAAAAAAAAGGGGGGGGGGGGAATAGAAAAGGAAGAAGGAAGACAGGCATAAAGAATAAAAATGGCAAAAACAAGTACCTACAAATAATAATATTAAATGTAAATGGATTAAATGCTCCAATCAAAAGACATAGGGTAGCTTAATGGATAAGAAAACATGACCTATATATATGCTCTCTACAAGAGACCCACCTTAGAACAAAGGACTCACAGACTGAAAGTAAAGGAATGGAAAAAAATTTTTCAGTCAAATGAAAATGAAAAAAAGCTGGGGTAGAAATATTTATATCTGACAAAATAGACTTCAAAGTGAAAGCCGTAACAAGAGATAAAGAAGGTCACTTCATAATACTAAAGGGATCGATGCAACAAGAGACTATAACTCTGAGAAACATATATGCACCCAATACAGGAGCATCTAAATATATAATAAAAAAAAACTTCTGGATGATATCAAGGGAGACATTGACAACAATACAATCATAGTAGGGGACTTTAATACCCCACTGACATCACTGAATAAATCTTCTAGACAAAAAATCAACAAGGAAACAGCAATCCTAAAGGACACTCTAGAACAGATGGAACTAATTGATATCTTCAGAACATTCCACCCCAAAGCTACGGAATATACATTCTCCTCAAGTACACATGGGACATTTTCAAAGATAGACCACATGTTAGTGCACAAGCTAACACTCTACAAATTTAAAAAGATTGAAATCATATCAAGCATCTTCTTAGGCCACAATGGCAAGAAATTAGAAGTCAGCTACAATAAAAATGCTCAAAACAATCAACTACATGGAAACTAAATAGCATGTTATTAAACAATGAATGTGTTACCGAAGAGATCAAAGAATAAAATTTTTAAAAATCCTGAAAACAAATGAAAATGAACACACAACAATCGAAAACCTATGGGAAAAAGTTAAAGCAGTCCTGCTAGGGAAGTTCATAGCACAACAGGCCTACCTAAAAAAGAGAGAGAGAGAGAGAGAGAGAGAGAGAGAGAGAAATTGTAGTAAGTTATCTAACAGTACAACTTAAAGAATTAGAAAGAGAACAACAAGAATAGTCCAGAACAAGTAGAAGGAAGGAAATAATAAAGATCAGAGCAGAAATAAATGACATAGAGACAAAAAAAAAAACAAAACACACACACACACACACACACACACACAAAAGATCAATAAAACCAAGAGCTGGTTCTTTGAAAGGATAAACAAGATTTATGGACCTCTAGCCAAGCTCACCAGGAAACAGAAAGAGAGGACCCAAATAAACAAAATCATAAATGAAAGAGGTGAAGTAACAACTAACAAGTACCTACAAATAACACAGAAATATAAAAAATTTTAATAAAATACTATGAATGACTTCATTCCAACAAACAGGACAACCTAGACAAAATGGACATATTCCTAGAAAAATACAACCTTCCAAATCTCAATCAGGAAGAATCAGAAAACCTGACTAGCCCAATAACTACTGATGAAATTGAAGCAGTAATAAAAAAATAAAAAAACTCCCAGCAAACAAAAGCCCTGATCCAGATGGATTCATAGGGGTGTTTTACCAAATATTCAGAGAACTAACCCCTCTACTCCTCAAACTATTCCAAAAAAATTCAAGAGGAAGGAAAACTTCCCAACGATTTCTATAAAGCCAGCATCACTGATTCCAAAACCAGATAAAGATGGCAAAGAAAGAGAACTACAGGCCAATATACTTGAAGAACATAGACGCTAAAATCCTCAACAAAATTTTAGCAAACTGGATCCATCAATACATGACAAAGATTATACATCATGACCAAGTGGGATTTATTCCAGGGATGCAAGGCTGGTTCAGTATTCACAAATCAATAAATGTGATACAGCCCATAAACAGATGCAAGACAAAAATCACATGATCATATCAATCGATCCAGAAAAAGCATTTGACAAAATCCAACACCCTTTTTTGATAAAAACTCTCAGCAAAGTTGGAATGAGGGAACATACCTCAACATAATAAAGGCTATATATGACAATCCTACATCCAACGTCATATTCAATGGGCAAAAACTAAAATTATTTCCCCTAAGAACAGGAACAAGACAGATATGCCCTCTTTTAACACTCTTGTTCAACATAGTACTGGAAGTCCTGGCTATAGTGATCAGACAAGAAGAAGAAATAAAAGGCATCCAAATTGGAAGGGAGGAAGTAAAACTCTCACTATTCACAGATGACATGATACTGTGCATAGAAAACCTTAAAGACTCCATCAAAAAACTACTAGCTTTAATAAATGAATTCAGAAACATAGCAGGATACAAAATTAACACCCAAAAATCCATAGCATTTTTATACACTAATAGTGAACTCTGAGAAAGAGAAACTAAAACAACAATCCCATTTACCATTGCAACAAAAAAAATTTTTGAGATATTTAGGAATAAACTTAACCAAGGAGGTAAATGTCATGTACTCGGAAAACTACAGGACTTTAAAAAAAGAGATAGAGGAAATATAAACAAGTGGAAGAATATGCCATGTTCATGCATTGGTAGAATTGACATCATTAAAATGTCCATACCACCCAAAGCATTCTATAGATTCAATTCAATCCCTATTAAAATACCAACTACATATTTCACAGTCCTAGAACAAATACTACAAAAATTTATATGGAACCAAAAGAGACCCCAAATAGCTGCAGCAATCTTGAGAACTAAGAGCAAAGTTGGAGGAATCACAATACCAGTTACCAAGTTATACTACAAAGCCATTGTACTCAAAACAGCCTGGTACTGGCACAAGAACAGGCATATAGATCAATGGAAAGAAACAGAGAACCCAAGTCACTATGCTCATTTAATATTTGACAAAGGAGACAAGATCATACATTGGAGAAGAGACAGTCTCTTCAATAAATGGTGTTGGGAAAATTGGACAGGTTCATGCAAAAAAAAATGAAACTAGACCTCCAACTTACATCATACACAAGAATAAACTCAAAATGGATAAAAGACTTAAATTTAAGATGTGAAATCATTAAAGTCCTAGAAGAAACTATAGGCTCCAAAATCTCAGACATCACTCATAGCAATATGTTTACCAACACATCTCCTAGGACAATGGAAACTAAGGAGAAAACAAATAAATGGGACTACATGAAAATAAAAAGCTTCTGCATGCAAAAGAAACCATCGTCAAAATAACAAGAGAGCCCACTACATGGGGGAACATATTTGTCAATGATACACCTGATAAGGGGTTAATCTCCAAAATATATAGGGAACTCATACAACTTAACAAAAGGAAGACAAACAATCCAATCAAAAAAATGGGCAAAGGACCTAAATAGACACTTCTACAAAGTGGACATACAGAAAGCCAAGAGGCATATGAAAAAATGCTCAAACTCACTACTCATCCCAGAAATGCAAATCAAAACAATGATATATCACCTGTCTCCTGTCAGAATGGCTATCTATCATCAACAAATCAACCAACAAGTGTTGGGCGAGGTTGTGGAGAAAAGGAAACCCTAGTACGCTGCTGGTGGGAATGCAGACTGGTGCGACCACTGTGAAAAACGGTATAGAGTTTCCTCAAAAAAATTAAAAATGGAACTCCCATTTGACACAGTAATCCCACTTCTAAGAATATATCCTAAGAAACCTGAAACACTCATCAGAAAGGATATATGCACCCCTGTGTTCATAGCAGCGCAATTTACAATAGCTAAGACTTGGAAACAGCCTAAGTGTCCATCAGCAGATGAGTGTATAAAAAAACTATGGTACATTTACACAATGGAATACTACATGTCAATAAAAAAGAAAGAACTCTTACCATTTGCAATAGCATGGATGGACCTGGAGAATATTATGCTGAGCAAAATAAGCCAGTCAGAGAAAGAAAAGTATCACATGGTCTCACTCATATGTGGAATCTAATGGACCAAATAAACTGATGATCAATAATAGACCCAGAGTCATAGAAGCCTGAACAGACTGTTGAACCTCAGAGGGAAGGCAGGGGAGGGTGGGTGGGAAGAGATCAACCAATGATCTTGTATGCATATATGCATAACCTGTGGACACAGACAATGGGATGTTGAGGGCCTTGTTGGGGGGGGGCGGGCAGTAATGGGAGCAGGCTGGAAGAGGTTAATGGGGCGGGGAGGAGAACCTATGTAATACTTTCAACAATAATGATTTTTTAAATGCCCAACTGGACATAAATACATTATGGTCCAACTAAAATATGGAATATTATGCAAGCATTACATTTTATATTTCCAGAGACTTTTTAATGAGAAAGAGATGTGTTTAAGAGATTATATTTTTTAAAATATTTTCTTACATATATTATTTAATTAGTACTAAAGTTAAATATTACTAATTGCCACTGTTAAATATTCCTAAATAATAGCATGTATGTAACAGAAAACTAAATAAAACAGAAAAATAATTTTTTTAAAAAAAGTTATACTTTTTATTCAGAAAAAAACTATATATGGCATGATTTCACTTTCTTTTGAAGGAGAATTATGTATGTGCATAGAATATATATATATATATATATATATATATATATATATATATATGCTTTGTAAAAATACACATAGATTTTAAGAAATAAAAGAAAATCAAGCAATGGAATGATGAACATTGGTCCCAGGTTATAAGTCCCTGGTTAAGAAGGGGTGCAGAGGATGGGATGGGGTGAAAGTAACCATTTAGTTACATAAAGGTCATTGTCAAGGACATGGCTTTTATTTGGGGAGGTGGGTTCATGGGTTCTTATCACCTAATCAAAAGTAAAATGAAATAACAATAAATCATGAAAAAAAAGAAAGTGTGATACATATATGTAATGGAATTTTACTCAGCCATAAAAAGACACAATGAAATCTTACATTTGCAACACCATGGATGGACCTAGGGGGTATTATGCTAAGTGAAATAAGTCAGACAGAGAAATAATTCAAATACCATATGATTTCACCCAGCTGGCATGGCTCAGTGGTTCAGCATTGGCCATTGAACCAGGTGGTCATGGTTCAATCCCGGTCAGGGCATATGCCTGGATTGCAGGCTCAATCCCCAGTGTGGGGTATGCAGGAGGCAGCTGATCAATGATTCTCTCATCATTTATGTTTCTATCTCTCTCACCTTCTCCTTTCCTCTCTCTCTAAAATTCAATAGAAGCATATTTTTTAAAAATAAAAATAAATAAGTAAAAATATCATATGATTTTACTTACATGTGGAATCTAAAAAACAAAATAAATGAACAAATATAACAGAAATAGACTCAGATATGAGAACAAATTGAGGGTTGCCAGATGAGAGGTGGGCTGAATGAAAAAGATGAAGGTATTAAGAAGTACAAATTGGCAGTTACAAAATAGTCACAGGGATATAAATTACAGCATAGGAAATATAGTCAATAACATTGTAATGACTGTATGGTGCCAGGTGGGTCCTGGAAATATTGGGGAATCACTTAATAAAGCATATGATTGTCTAACCACTATGCTGTGCACCCAAAACTAATACAAAATAATATGGAATGTCAACTGAAATTGAAAAAAAACTTTTTTTAATGTACAGGCCATCAATAATGCTTGGTACCAAGTCAGTCATTTCAGGTCCAGGAAAACAACTACTTTCTGTGTTGGGACAGTTTTTTAAAATGATCCAGAAGCAAAAGTTAAGCCCTGCTGCTGTGGCCTCTGCATCGTGCATGACTGGACGGATTTCCTAGCTGCTCTCCCATCTTCTTAACTGCATTTTATCTGCGAAAATGCTGAAATGTTTGCCTAATTCTCTTCTCCTTGGTACCCGGAGTATGTGGAATATGCTAAAAGCATAGCTCCTACTTTTGCTCCTTCTGAAAACTGTACTACAGTAGGGTTGGGGGCACATCTCTTTTGAAGTTATTTTACTATTAATGGTGTCTTTATTACAGATTTTTAGAAATAGATCATCTATGAAGTGTACCCCAATCAAGTTTTAAAAAACACAATATTACCTACCACACCATACAAAAGTATGTGATCAGTCTACCTATGATGCAATATACGTGACGGTGAAAACAGTATGCTTTTACTACTTTTCTCATCATGTCACCAAATGTTTGGTACCAAAGGATATGAGGGCTTGAGAGTTCATAATGCAAATATTATTTCTAAGTCATGACTAATTGAATGTGTGAAGATGTGAGTAAATTTAGGCATAAAAAAAATAGCTTATGGTATGATTTCAGGGTGAGAGTATGGACAACTTTAACTGGGGAGTACGCAGACGATCTCTGGACAGTCTGGACAAGTGTGACATGAAGCTTCTGGAGGAGCACCAGCTTTCAGGAAGCTCTCCCAGCCTAAACAAAATGAACCATGAGGACTCTGATGAATCGTCTGAGGAGGAGGACCTGGCCACCAGCCAAATCCTAGAGCACTCGGACCTCGTGAGTAAAACTCTCCCACTGTGGGAACTGGCAGACGTGTTTCTGGAACTAAAGCAGTAGCAGTGTCCAGTTGCAGTTAAAGAAACTTCCAGAGCTGCTAAACCAAAACGTGAACCATCATGTGGTGTCAAACTGAATCTCAGTGGCCTCTTCTCTGTAAGTTGTACACGGAAGCAAATGCTGGGTGTTTGTTATACTATTAACAATCTCTGGATGCCATCAGATCTGTTAGGGCCTAGATTTCCCCCAAATAACTTGCATTAGGCTGAAACCTTTTAAAAATTCCTCAAATATCTGAAGTTTTAGGAACTATGACAGACATTTTGATGTGGTTATCTGTAAATGTGGGTGTTTGTGTGTTAAGAGTGCTATGCCATCACACCAGGTCGCCAGCTCCCAATTTTAAGTTCTAATAACAGTGAACTATGTACATTAAACAGGACCTATCAACCAACAACTAGCTTGCTCATACAATGGTCTATACTCTCATGGAAAGAAGAATTCGAGCTTTTGTGGAAACATCACACTGTATTTTTCTTTCCTTTGCTTTGTCAACAGATCATGAATCTCTCCCCTTCTGAGGAGGTCAACCCTGTGGAATCGCTCACATCAGCCTGTGAAATGACCCCCGCTGACTCTCATTCCTTTAGCACTAGAATGGCTAGCTTTGACTCTTCTTTGCCTGATACGAATAGTCTTCAGATTTCTGAGGGTTCCAAGGTGAAGAGATTTTGGCAATTATGATTGTAATTTTCTTAAAGGAAATGTCCTTCCAATTTTCTGAGAATTCTTAGGGGGTTGCAAGTAGAGGGTCTAACTTCATCTTTTTCTTTCTTCCTTTTTTTATGTAATTGAGTTTGTGCACCTAAGCCTATGTTTTAAGTTGTTTTATCCTCCTAACTTGAGCAGCCACTTCTTGTTGGTTGTTAGAGATTTGATAGGAGGTCTTCTAAAAATGAAACAGTCTGCATTTTCCATTCAGCATGAACACAGCTGATTAATTAATGGCAGAACAAACTGGTATATGTCTGAGATCGCTGTGACTGGGAAACTGCTGTTTTTTGTCATGACTTTTATAAAACAATGTGCTGTTGAAGTGTGGGTGTGTGCATGTATTGGAGGAAATTTTTTCCTATGTAGGAACCAATTATACAATTTGTACATTGATTCAAGCCTCGCCTTTTGGCATACTATCAGAATTTTCAGTATTATGAACAAAACAGATTCACCCAAACAGCCCTTGCCAGGCTCTCTGAAGAGAAAAGTAAGTAATGAATACCATTTTCTTATTTAAATGGTCAGCTTAAAAGAAAAACCTAACAATGTATATTTAATTTAAAGCTTATTTATCAAAATTTTCAGAAAATATCCTCTCCATAAAACTAATTCCCACCTTGTATTCATATATAGGGTATCCCAAAAAAATGTACACACACACTTTGAATAATTACAAAGGCAGTTTTTTAAAATACATTTCATTTTAAAAATTGACCTATCAGCTGTTAAAGTGTGTATATATATTTATGGGACATTCTGTATGTGCTCTTCAGATTAGAATTTTGTCTTCTCATATTAGACATACCAACATAACCTATTCCTATTAAGATAAAGTTGTCTTTATCTTGAGATTGGTCATAATAATATGTTTGAAAGAGAAAATAAAATAAGAAAAAAATTTATAAAAGTATATTCTTTCTAATACTTCTAATGGGAAAAAAGTCATAATGGGGAAAAATGTAATATTCTGTATTCTTTTATGGTTCACTAAAAATGGATCTGAGATCTAGGAAAATCTTACACACTATAAACCAAGAACAACCAACCAAATTGCATCACCTAAAAATATTGAAGCTTAAAGAAAAGTTATTTCTAAGATTGCCCCATTGCAAAGGGACTATGATCAAGGATTGTTAGAATTAGTAGAGCCATTTTTTAGCCAAAAGGGGGGCCAGAAAGAAAATTTATCTGAGATTAAAACTCCAGAATCCTAAAATTAAGAAATTAAATTTCATGGAAAGGACATCACAAAATAAGTGTCAAGTTATTAGCACTTGATGTTTCTCATTCTTAAACTAGGCATTTTTCTATCTTTAATGCTAAGTTATATAGATTGCTCATGAAAAGCATTATCTAAATAATAATATTTTTATGGACACAGAGATATCATCTAATTCTATCAAGGAAAGATTGAGTTTAATTTCTGAAAAGCTATCTCTGTTTAACATAATCTGGTTTCTGCTATGTTTTATATACCTATGATGTTACAAAGAGAAAATAAAAGATATTTTTATAGGAACTCAGGTGTCCTCTAATAGATTAAGTTTATGTACACTAACAACCCAGACCAATCACCCATAGCCAGTATCATTGGCACCACTCCAGTTTTAGAAAGCAGCAAGAAACAGATATGGATAAGCCTCCAAAATCCAGTATTTATGAGCAATTCTTTTAAAAACATGAGACACGCTAATTCCCTAACACATCTTTAAACACCCCTTTTAATTTCCCTATTAATCCTCAATTAAAATACTAAATTGGTGGCAAGATGTCTGTGATAATGCTCTAATTTGTAGACATTTCTATTTTGCCCTGATTTTGTGTTTGTTTTAAGAAAATGATTCACTGAAGCATATATGTGTAATTTCTCTTCTCTTCTAGTCTGTAACCCAGTTGTCTTCCTTCCACTCATAAAGAAAAGTCAGTTCTACAGCTTTTTTTCCATTTTACTTGTTATGACTCCTTCCTGCCCCTCCCTGATCCCAGTTCTACCTGCCCTGCAGCCCTTTCATTTCGCTGCTTGTTCTACATTTTATAGTAATGAGGAAACAGCCCCTCATACGTCAGTGGATCTCAGAGGGTTTTCAGTGTGGAAAGGTCTGTCAGTGTGGCAGCTTAGTGATCACTATGGAGCATTCATGCACACTGGATACATTTCTTGAACATCTACTATACTGTAACTGAGGGTTCTAAATTCTAATTTCCATAGGTGAGGAGTTCTGTGTTGGAGAGTTATATCTGGATAGGCTGGGGTTGTTCAATGGAAAGCATTCCAAATCCATTGGTGGTATTTCTAACCCCAGCTCCAGCTCTGATGAGATACTAGGCAAGGCCTTTCTCACATGGGGCATAATTTCCTCATCAAATGTGGAGGTCAGAACAGGGGCACTGTGGTCTTTCCAATTTAGCCTCTCTATTCCATAATCATAGTCAAATGTGGTAACCTCCCAAGAGCCTCTTTGGAAACCATTGTGAAGAAGAATGAAAAGTAAAAAAAAGAATAGTACTTCAGATAGTTCCTGAGTCTGCTTATAGAAATTGATGACATTATAACTAGAAAACTAATGCCCCCAACTTCTGTCACTGTCAGGATTTCAGCCTCTTTTCCTTCAGTTGAACAGACTTGCCCATATATCTTTTATATTGTGGGGTCTTTTCTCTATTCATTTTCCAGGCTGAAGCTGTACAGGAGGCGGAGGAGACCACCATACATGAAGATGATCTTTCTACTTCCATCAATGAACTCCCAGCAACTTTTGAATGTAGTGATAGCTTTAGTCTGGATATGACTGAGGCAGAAGAAAAAAGCAGCCAAGCCCTGGACCAGTTCACTCTGGCAAGGTAGAGAAGCCCTTGGCAGAAATACGTGGTGCCAGTATGCGTGGCCCGTGGGAATGCACTCACTCTGACTCAAGTTGAATGTCATACTCACACTGCTGGGACCTCCTAATGAAGGAGTCCAAACTGACACATAAGCTAGAGGGCTCCTAGTGGGTTGGAATCATCCATCTCCAGTAGGGCCTATGTGGAACCAAAAAGGTCCTTATAAAGCCACAGACTAACAAAAAGCCAATGAGGACATGGTCTTTGTGAGCTTTGAAAATAAGCAAGATTGGCAAGTCTCAGAAATGAGTTCTTTCCATTTTGAATTGAAAGACCAGAACAAGAGGTTCTTTATAAGCTAAATACCTACGCTTTTTCGAGCAGATGGCTTCTAGCCTCATATTTCTGAAACGAGTGAGATATAGTCAGCGAATACACATGGGAAAAAATTTAAAGAGGAATAGAGATGTAAACCCTAATGTGGCATCTAGACTAAATCACAGGCTACAGGCTTACTTCAGGAGAAGAAAATCAGAATTCTAAAATCACTCCTCTGAACATTGAAAATAAGTAAAATCTTCTGATATGGCTAGACAAAGGGCCCCTGTGACAGTGGCCAGTATGCCCTCACCAAAGAGCTTATGGTAATGCCCAGAGGAAGATCTGCCTTTTAACCTTTGTTCATAATCTCTCCTTTCTTCATTCCTCTCTGCATTCCTCTTTCCTTTCCTCCTTCCACTTTTCTTCTGGGCATTTATGCATTTGCCCTCGTTAAGGAAAAGGTAAAAGATTCAAAATTTTTGTTCTAATTTTTCACAATGAAAAATGCCAAGAACTGAAAGGGCACAGAAAAGCATGTTACTGTGTCTTGAGAGTGGCCATCTAGACACGTGAGAGAGAGTTGCTGAAGGCTAAAAGAGGTACCAAATCTGTAGAAAGGAATCAGAATTGGAAGAATCACAGAAATTCTAGAAGTAAAAATTCTATTTCCTGGAATCTCAGAGACCTTTGAATGAAAGCCAGATTCCCAGAGCATACCTCAAACAGAGGAATGGACAGAGGAGGACCCCTCATGAGGCTGACTCAGGAGTAGCACTTACACCACACTGTAAGGAAGGACATCACTTCTTGACACAGTCGTCATTTCTTCCAGCTTTGGAGAAGGTGACAGGAGAGTCTCTCCCCCGCCCTCACCCTTCTTCTCGGCCATCCTTGCTGCGTTTCAGCCTGCAGCCTGTGACGATGCAGAGGAAGCCTGGCGCAGCCACATCAATCAGCTCATGTGCGACTCCGATGGCTCCTGTGCTGTGTACACGTTTCACGTGTTCTCTTCCTTGTTTAAGGTACCATGCTCACCTCAAGTCAAAACAGTTGGGCTCTCTTGGGAGCCAGCTAACTTCTCATTTAAGAAGGGATTGCTGTTTAGTTCTGGGTTTATACTATTTTCTCCTCCAAACATCTCTCTCTCTCTCTCTCTCTCTCTCTCTCTCTCTCTCTCTCTCTCTCTCTCTCCTCTCTCTCTCTCTCTCTCTCTCTCTCTCTCTCTCTCTCTCTCTCTCTCTCTCTCTCTCTCTCCCCTCTGACTTCATCCTTTCTTCTGTTCAACCTTAATCTATTCAACCTTCTCACACTGGTATTGTGAAGATCTTGCCCTCAAATAACCACGGGGGTGAGGGCATGAGCGGGGGATGGGGGAGCATTGGGGGGATAAGGACACATATGTAATACCTTAATCAATAAAGAAAAAAAAATGACTTAGGCTGCCATGATGTCCTGCTCACTTCTGACATTCTGGCCTTTATTGGTGCCATGAATCCCAGGCCACCATGATATCAGGACCATTAAGTGAAATCTTCCTCCAAGCCCCTCCACCATTTCTGCTTTTCTCTGAGACCTCTCCTGCATTTTTTTTTTCTTTATCTGTGTTTTTCCTTTCTTTGTCTTTTATCCCCCCTAAAAATTCCTTAAACATGCTAGGGGTGGCTATGAACAATTGCTTATTTCCCTTAGCTGATTCTAAACAGATGGGAGGTCATCATTTGAGTCTGCTGTGTGAACCACTGCCCATCTAGTCCGGAATAATGCTCTTGTGCAAATTGGAACCAATGTCCCTCCCACCAGAGGGTTGCAGTACCAGATGTGGCCAGCAGGGGGCGAGGCTGGATTTCACACACACACACTAGCCAGGTACCTGGGGATCTTAGATACACAGCTACATATAAGTGTCTCTTGTGTGGGGCACCTTCAGATTCAACTTGTTAGCTTCAAGCACATTTAAAAATGACTCAACTACAGAGATGGCAAGAACTAAACTTCTGGTTGGTGCTTAAAAGTTTATTTTTATGCCTGCCCATCTCTGACTTGCAAAATTGTATTTGTCTTACTCTGAACATTTACTCTCCAAATTTCATCAAATGTTGGCAGAGGTGGGAGACAACCGAAGAAGAGAAAAGGTGCCTTGTTAGGAAGAAACTAAAAGGTCTTTAAGCATCATTGTAGTTAACTAGCCTTGTGTGCTGTGTTTAAAGCAGATATTGACTCAGCCATGAAGATGAGGTCATAGTTGAAGATTTACTGACATGGAAACATGGTTACCATATAGTTTAAAAGAAAACTGGTGTTAAATATATATATATAGAATACTGATCCTCTTTTTAATGCCTAGAAAATAATGAAGATTATACACTAGCATTTCATTGTAGTTTATTTGGGGTAATGAAATTATGGTTGTCTTTTATTTTCTTCTTTTTACTTTATTTCAAGTTCCTATTTTCCTATAATGAAAATGCTTTTCTTGAATTATTTTCAGAAAAGCATTTTTCTTAACTTTATTTTTAATAATGCATAAAACAGAACTGCCACTGATAATACAAGGAAAAAAATGGAAAATAACTATGCAGTTCCAACTTTGAATGGACATGAATAATTGATAGATAAGTGGGGACATGAGTTAGAACCCAACTATACATTGTTAGATGTTGAGTTCTGTAGAGTATATCAGAGACAGGGACGATGACTTGGTTAGACTCAGGGATGAGCCCTCTAACCACCTTCAGAAAGAGCAATGGCAAGAAAATAAGGAACTATATAAGAAGTACAAAATGAATAAACTGGAATCATCTGCCTTAAATCATTTTAAATTCAAGAAGTTGTAATTTAGTTAATATAAAAGCAAAATCTGTTTTTCAGCCCAGAGGCCCTTTATATGACCCATTTTTAGTAACTTTTAGACCATGGTTACTCACTGAGTGTTATTTGTGCTGCTGTCTCTCAAGTTTTTCAATTTACTTTCAGAGGAACCTATAAGAAGTTTAAGTGGACAAACTAAGATTGTGTCTGAGATTAACTGGGGACTATAAGAGCTGCCAGGCTTAAGACAGAAAACAATTGGCTGCTTAAAGATAAAAATTCCAGAAACACCCTAACATTAAACCAGATTGAAATTTAAGAACAAACTACCAGAAAGCTAGCATTTGAGGTCAATTTCATTGTTAAGGGTTCAGAAGCAAAGTAATTTCTTATTTAGATTTTTAAATAATGGTGAATAATGCATATCTAAGTTTGCCTGTTGTAGTAACTTTGTCTTATTTAGTTACTAGACTATTCATGCTCAATTTTATAGTTCTGAGCAATACTTTTCTCTTCACTTAGAGAAGTTATCTCCTCTTGTACCTGAACTATCCTCCAAATTACATGCAAATCCCTGATTCTTTGTCATGTCATTGAGTGAAGCCTCCTTATGTCCCTTCTCCTATTCCCTGGGCAGGTAATGGTGTCTTTCTTTGACGACCCAGTAGCTGGCACCTTCACTAGCACACAATATGTGCTCAGTAAATGTAAGAAGAATGAACAGAAATGTAGCTTAATGGAAATCTTAAACATACAGCTTCTGATTTAATGTCAATAAACCAACAGGTTGTTACATGAGCTGGGAGATGGGACTGGGCCCCTGCAGGTGGTACATTAGGTTTGGATTTCTTTTTTCATCATTGTATTGATGAATCCCCATGGAGTTTATCTGAAATAATAATACAAATGTGTACTTCCTGTTTTGGTTTTAATATTATATATAGCCTTAAGAACTTTCTTAACTACTACCAAATACCATGTGATTGAAGGCAATCACAGTATCAAAATGTGCTAGAATTGAAATACATTTCAGACATGGAGTCTATTAATCTCCTGTCATGTCCTCACCATGTCTGTTTACTATTTTCCAACATTCTTCTGTGTATATGAACACCACATTTTCCTGTATTTCAGTGGGTTTTAGAGGAAGCAGAGAGGAAGTAATTGAAAAAATAATTTCATTTTAAAAGCAAGGAAATGGCTTCTAATGATTCAGTTTGGACATCTTTCCAAGTGTCTTGGTCAGTATATTTCCTTCCAGCTATTCCTGTGTTAGAATATTGTCATTACATCACACAGTGCCACCAAATTATAGGATGTGTTCATATGAAATTCAGGAGGACAAAACTGAATTTATGTTCCTTAAATAGCACCTGCCTTTTTATGTGACTCTAAAGTTCCCTGGAAGATACAGCTTCTCAGTACAATAAACAATAAATTCAGATTTCACTTTATCTATAGGTAAAATGAGAACCCCAAACTGTTTGGGGGACCTGAATCCCACTCCCAGCTCTGCCACTATACTAGCTGTTGTGATGCTAGACATGGCATCTCCCAATACTTTCTCTTTAACATTCTGTCAGGGTTTTTGTTTTTGTTTCGCACAGAAAGGGAATGTAACAAAATAAAGACAGATGTATGTTATGTATTATACCAGGATTTCTAGATAGAAAAAATAAATAATATGCAACATGGTTGGCATTTACCTAGCATAACGTATAATAAACTGCTGTGGCTTTGGGGCCATGCAAATTTTTCCATAACCGGGAAGATCAGCTTTACCATAGATGAGATTCTACAACTCAAAAAGTATGAGACCTCTTTGGAGAAAGTCAATGCTTAGGATTGGAATTATTTTTTCATTAATTATTTTGTTCTTTTGGTTAAAGATATTGTGTGTTAGATATTGGGAGACTAAAAATGTTCTCATTGGGGCACTGACACAGGCACAGTGAATCAGACTTTTTCTAATTCTAGTTTTTTCTCAGGCAATACAGGAGGAACCATAACTTTTAGGAAGTGTTACACATTTCTGGGAGGAATGTGAATGCTGGACTCAGGCTCACCCTTATACTATTACTTACTAGTTGCATGAGCTTTAAGCAAGTAACTTCACCTCTTTTTTTTAAAATAAATCTTTATTGTTCAGATTATTACAGATGTTCCTCTTTTTCCCCCCATAGCTCCCCTCCACCTGATTCACCCCCAGCCCCATGCCCTTATCCCCCGCCACTGTCCTCATCCATAGGTGTAAGATTTTTGTCCAATCTCTTCCCGCACCTCTCACGCCCCTTTCCCCCTGAGAATTGTCAGTCCACTCCCTTTCTATGCCCCTGATTCTATTATATTCACCAGTTTATTCTGTTCATCAGATTTTTTATTGACTTGATTTTTAGATTCACTTGTTGATAGATATGTATTTGTTGTCACTTTGTTGTTCAAAATTTTTCTTTACCTTTTTCTTCTTCTTCCTCTTCTTAAAGAATACCCTTCAGCATTTCATATAATCCTGGTTTGGTGGTGATGAACTCCTTTAGCTTGTTCTTTTCTGTGAAGCTCTTTATCTGACCTTCAATTCTAAATGATTGCTTTGCTGGGTAGAGTCATCTTGGATGTAGGTTCTTGCTGTTCATCATTTTGAATATTTCTTGCCACTCCCTTCTGGCCTGCATAGTTTCTGTTGAGAAATCAGCTGACAGTCATATGGGCACTCCCTTGTAGGTAACTAACTGTTTTTCTCTTGCTGCTTTCAAGATTCTCTCTTTGTCTTTTGCTCTTGGCATTTTAATTATGATGTGTCTTGGTGTGGTTCTCTTTGGATTCCTTTTGTTTGGGGTTCTCTGCACTTCCTGGACTTGTAAGTCTATTTCTTTCACCAGGTAGGGAAAGTTTTCTGTCATTATTTCTTCTAATAGGTTTTCAAAATTTTGCTCTCTCTCTTCTTCTGGCACCCGCATAATTCGGATGTTGGTACGCTTGAAGTTGTACAGGAGGCTCCTTACACTATCTTCATATTTTTGGATTCTTTTTTCTTTTTGTTTTTCTGGTTGGGTGTTTTTTGCTTCCTCATATTTCAAATCTTTGGTTTGATTCTTGGGGTCCTAAAGTCTACTATTGGATTTCTGTATATTATTCTTTATTTCAGACAGTGTATGCTTAATTTCTGACTGGTCCTTTTCCATTTTTTTGGCATTCTCATTAAGATCCTTGTAGGTCTCACTAAGTTCCTCAGAAGTCTCATTAAGTTTCTCAGCGGTTTCTAGAAGTTTCTTGAGTAACCTTATAACTGTGGTTTTGAACTCTATATCCAGTAGTTTGCTTTCCTCCATTTCTTTCATTTGTGACATGTTTCTTTTTCTCCACATTTTGGCTGCTTCCCTGTGTTGATAGAGTGACTTTGTGTGGTAGGTGACCTATAGGGCCCAGTGGCTCAGCCTCCCCAATCACCTGAGGTGGACACTCTTGGTGTACCCCTTTGTGGGCTGGGTGCACAGTCTTATTGTAGTTAAGTCTTTTTTTTTAATATATTTTTATTGATTTTTCACAGAGAGAAAGGGAGAAGGATAGAGAGCTAGAAACATCGATGAGAGAGATACATCGACCAGCTGCCTCCTGCACACCCCCCCCCCCCCGGGGATGTGCCCGCAACCAATGTGCATGCCCTTGACCAGAATCGAACCTGGGACCTTTCAGCTCGCAGACCGACGCTCTATCCACTGAGCCAAACCAGTTTCGGCTTAAGTCTTGATTGCTATTGGTACACTGGGAGGAATTGACCTCCAGGCCAATTGGCTGTGAGGGTCAGCTGTGTCTATAATGGAAGAACTGCTGTGCTGGGGACACCCTTATGGGGCAGGATTTGCTTCAGTGGGGCTTTGGTGCTCACTGAGTCTGCCTCTTGAGTGTGTCCCTTATGTATGTGAGGAGTTGAAATCTGGTGTCATCTCACACTGACCACTAGGTACACTGGCTCTTGGATCTCCAAGGATGTGCAAGTCAGCTACTGTCTGAGGCCACCCAGCAGGAGCTACAGCAAGATCTTCAGATTTCTCCTCTTTGTTTAGGGTTTGGAAGTTTTAGAGCTCTCTGCCTCAGCTGCAATTTGTTAGGTTAAGCTGCGAAAGGGCAGGCCATTCATATGCAAAAGCCGCTGCGCACAGTTTGGGTGGGTTTGTAAATTGTGTGGGGTGGGGTCTCAGGGACTCACCAGAGCATAGCAAACAGCGATGGCTGCCAGTCAGCCATCTCTGCATCTCCGTGTTTCCGCGTCCCAGTGCAGTAAACAATGATTCCTGCGAGCACCTCTCTGCTTTTCCGCACCTCTGCACCTACTACCCAGTCTCAATGAGCTTTTTTCTTTCCTTCTAGTTGTAGAACTTCTACTGAGCCAGCTTTCCTGTGGTTCTGGGTGATAGTCGTTTTGTCTTTTAGTTGTAGTTTTGGTGTGGTTGTGAGAGGCAGCACGTACAGGTGTATACCTTATGCCACCATCTTGGTTTCTCAACTTCACCTCTCTTAACCTCAGTTTCATCACCTGGTTGTGAGGACTAATGAGTTCATGAAGACAGTGCTATAGGACAGAGTTAGGCATTTAATCAGATACATTCCCAGGGGAGATATTATTCTAGGTCCCAGGTAGCATTTACTCCTTCCTGCTCCAGAAGCTTAAATGGCACTATTTCAGCTTTGTCTCAGGGAGCTGTGACCTTGGGAAACAGAAAGGAGTTCCATTTTGTAACCTTTTTGTCTCACCCACATTGATGTAACCTGACTAAGTCCTCAATGATCTGACAGACAAGCGAGGAGGACCCAGCTGCTGATCAACACTGGCCACCAGCACAAAGGAAAACCACACTTATTGGAATGAATCTATGAGCATCTGCATGTTGGGAAGTGACATTTTAGGAAGAATTTTTGTCCATACTGCATCATTATTTACTTCACACAAATTTTCACTCTATTCCCATTCCTTCCTGGCCACACTCACTGAGGACATAGGCTCATTTGACATTTTTATCAATTTTTTTAAAAATTCAAGTCCATAAGTTAAACCTTTACAAATAATAACTATTTTGCCTTTCAGAATATTCAAAAAAGGTTCTGCTTTCTAACCTGTGATGCAGCCAGTTACCTTGGAGACAACCTCAGGGGGATCGGGTCCAAGTTTGTCAGCTCCTCCCAGATGCTCACCTCATGTTCCGAGTGCCCCACACTTTTCGTGGATGCTGAGACTGTGAGTGTCCCAGTCCTTCTCTGGAGGCCAATGGCCTGTCCAGATTCCGGTGTGAATGATAGAGGGGTTTGTTTGTGTTGTGGTTTGTCTGAGTGACACTTTCATTGTTTCTGAGCAGCAATTGGTTGTGATGTGACTCCCACAGGCTTGAGTGGGCACAGTAATGAAGGTGCAGTGCCAGCCCAAGCCAAGGCAAATAATTACAGATAATCAAAAGAAAGCTCCTTCCCCATTAAAATACCATATTTCACAGACCTAGAACGAACTTTCCAAAAATTCATCTGGAATAAAAAAGACCACGAATAGCCGCAGCAATCCTGAGAAAGAAGAACAAAGTAGGTGGGATCTCAATACCAAATATCAAGCTGTATTACAAAGCCACTGTTCTCAAAACAGCCTGGTACTGGCACAAGATCAGACACATAGACCAATGGAATAGAATAGAGAACCCAGAAATTGACGCAAACCACTATGCTCAATTAATATTCGACAAAGGAGGCATGACCATACAATGGAGTCAAGACAGTCTCTTCAATAAATGGTGTTGAGAAAACTGAACAGATACATGCAAAAAATGAAACTAGACCACCAACTTACACCATACACAAAAATAAATTCAAAATGGATAAAGGACTTAAACATAAGACAGGAAACCATAAAAATACTAGAGAAATCCACAGGCAGCAAAATCTCAGACATATGCCGAAGCAATTTCTTCACTAATACTGCTCCTAGGGCAATGGAAACTAAAGAGAAAATAAACAAATGGGACTACATCAAAATAAATAGCTTCTGCAAAGCAAAAGAAACCATCAACAAAACAACAAGAAAGCCCACTGCATGGGAGAACATATTTGCCAGTGTTATCACTGATAAGGGCTTAATCTCCAACATTTACAGGGAACTCATACAACTTAACAAAAGGAAGATAAACTACCCAATCAAAAAATTGGCAACGGACCTAAATAGATACTTTTCGAAAGAAGACAGAAGGAAGGCCAAGAGGCATATGAAAACATGCTCAAAGTCACTAATCATCCAAGAGATGCAAATCAAAACGACAATGCGGTACCATCTCACACCTGTCAGAATGGCTATCATCAACAAATCAACAAACAACAAATGCTGGCGAGGATGCAGAGAAAAAGGAACCCTCGTGCACTGCTGGTGGGAATGCAGACTGGTGTAGCCACTGTGGAGAACAGTATGGAGTTTCCTCAAAAAACTAAAAATGGAACTCCCATTTGACCCAGTAATCCCACTCCTGGGAATATATCCGAAGAAACTAGAAACACCAATCAGAAAGGATATATGCACCCCTATGTTCATAGCAGCACAATTTACAATAGCTAAGATACAGAAACAGCCTAAGTGCCCATCAGCAGATGAGTGAATTAAAAACCTGTGGTACATCTACACAATGGAATAATATGCTGCGGTAAAAAAAGAAGGAGTTCTCACAATTTGCAACAGCATGGATAGAACTGGAGAGCATTATGCTAAGCAAAATAAGCCAGTCAGAGAAATATAAATATCACAAGATCTCACTCATTTATGGAATATAATGAACAACATAAACTGATGAACAAAAATAGATCCAGAGACAGAGAAACGTTGATCAGACCATCAAACCTCAGAGGGAAGGTAGGGGAGGGTGGGAGTAAGGGGGAGAGATCAACCAAAGGACTTGTATGCATGCATATAAGCCTAACCAATGGACACAGACTACAGGGGGGTGATGTCATGAGTGAGGGCGGGGGGGGGATAGCAGAGTTATGGGGGGATAAGGACACATATGTAACACCTTAATCAATAAAGAAATTTTTAAAATAAAAATAAAAAAAGAAAAGAAAGCTCTAGGTCAGAGGAATGGTGGCATGAGAGAGCCCCTTGGCCACTCCCCCTGAAATTTCTTCAAGTAAACCAACTGTAATTCAACAAAGAATTATCTGCTCAATACAGAGGCACGCCTGAGAGACCAGTGCATTGAAATATCTAAAAGTGGAAAACTGGGAATAAGCAGGGAAATGAGAAGGGAGGAAAGCTCTGATGGCCCACAGATGCATCCTTGAGGCTGGGAGCTCACAGCTCATCCTGAAGAGTGGAGGAAGCCAGTGGTAGCAGGCACTTTCTTCGGCCAGGAGGAACAGAGAGCTACAGTGGGAAGTCCAGCAGGGCAAGCTATGAATGGATTAAAGAGTGACTGAGGCAGCAGATGCCTGACAGAGCATGGAGTTTTGCCATGTGGCTTTCCACTGTGGGGCTGGGAAGAGTTGTTTCAGACAAAACAAAAAACAAAAAAACAGAACCACAGAGCCCTGCCACCACTTGTATTTCCAAAACTTTCCCCCCATTGTCCTTGGAATTGGGTCAAGGAGCATATTATCTGTAACCCAAGAACTACTTCAGTACAAGGACTGTTTCCCTCTGTGACTAATCTCCAGGTGTAGTGCTTAGGTTGTGACCCCACACAGGTCAGGGGTCACATGATGGTGAAGGCAAAACAAAATCTATCACCAAGCAGCACTGCTGTATTATCTTATGGAAGCCATGGAGGTCACGACTGGGACATCACAGAGGTAAAAAATCTTGCAATTAAGCACAATTTACTGGAAAATAATATACAGACAGAGATATATGCATAGGTAAAGGAAAACAGCAAATACCATGAACAACTACAGTAATGAGAATAACCAGAAGGGAAAGGAAAAATCCCCAGAAAGCAAGCTGGAACACATGGAAATATGTAATATAAATGACAGAGATTTCAAAATTGCAGTTCTGAAAATATTCAACAAGATGCAAGAAAATACAGACATGCAATTCAATGCACTCAGAAAACAAATCAATGAACAAAATGAGTACTTGACTGAGGAGATTGAAACTTTAAAAAAGAACCAATTAGAAATCCTGAACTGAAGCATAAAATTAAGGAGATTAAGAGTGAACTACTGAGCATAGAAAATAGAGCCAAGCAAGTGGAGGAAAGAATTAGTGATATTAAAGATATCTAGAAATAAAATGACAAAGAGGGAAGAAGAAAGAGACCTGAGCATAAAGAAAAATGAAAGAGCTCTATGAGGACTATTTGACTCCATTAGAAAAAAAGCAATATGAGATTAATAGGCATTCCAGAGAAGGAAGAAGAGGGAGCAAGCAACGGAGAGTCTATTCAAACAAATGGTGGATGGAAACTTTCCAAACCTATGGAAAGAACTAGATCTTCAACTCCAAGAAGCAAACAGAACACCTAGATACCTCAATCCAAAGAGGCCCTCTCCAATTTGTATTAAAACTATCAAAAATTAATGACAGAGAAAAAATTCTCAAAGCATCCAAAAAAAGGAAGGAAGTAATCTACAAATGAACACCCATCAGAATTTCATCCCACTTCTCAGCAGATACTCTACAAGACAGAAGAGAGTGGAACCAAATATTTAAATGTCTGAAAGACAGAAATTAACAAGCATGAATAATATATCCAGTAAAATTATCCCTTAAATATGAAGGAGAAATAAGCTGCCCCCAGACATACAGAAGCTGAGGGATTTTATCACCAGAAAACCTCCATTGCAGAATTACTCAAGGGAGTTATTCTACCTATAACAAAGAACATAAGGTCACAACACTACAAGTAAGATCACCAAAAAACTTGCAGCATAAACAGGGATAATTTGCAACAACAAGAACATGAAAGGGGAGGGGGTTATAGTCTGAACTGGCAAAGGAAGATGAAGATCAGATGCATTCAAAAGGGAAAACACTACAGTATATATGCAACTTTATTTTTTGTAAAACTAATGATAGCCACACATAAAATCCCCAAACCAGGACATACAGCTTTAAAAAAAGAGGAAACAAAGGAAAGAAGTATAGAATACCACCGAACAAAAACAACACACAGAAACCCAAAGGAAAAGAACCAATGGAGGCACAGAACTAGCAGGAAACAACATATAAAATGGCTATAGGAAATTTTCATACATCAATAATTACCCTAAATGTAAAAAGGCTGAATTCACCAATAAAGAGGCACAGAGTAGCAAAGTGTATCAAAAAACAAAACCCAACCATATGCTGTATATAAAAGATACATCTAAGCTGCAAAGACAAAGGCAGATTCAGTTAAAGGGTGGAATTTTCTAAGCAAATAATATCCACAGAAAAGCAGATGTAGCCATAGTTATATCATACAAAATATAATTAAAGATAACAAGAGACAAAAATGAACACTTTGTAATAATAAAGGGAACACTACATCAAGAAAACATAACACTTCTTATATGCACCCAACCAGGGAACACCAAATATATAAAACCACTACTCACAGAACTAAAGGGAGAAACAGATCATAACACAATCATAGTTGGGGATCTAGACAGTTCTAGACAGATCAGACAGATCAGCAAAACAGAAAATAAATAAAGAAATATTAACCTTAAATGAAACATTGGACCAAATGGACATAATTGACATTTACAGAACCTTAATCCAAGAACATCAGAGTATACATTCTTCTCTAGTGCACATGGAACATTCTCAAAGATGGACCTACATCTTTGGTGAATATAATGCAAAAATCCTAAACAAAATACTAGCAAATTGAATACAATAGTACATCCAAAAAATAAGCATCACAATCAAGTGGGGTTCATTCCAGGAGCACAAGGATAGTTCAACATATGCAAATCAATCACCACATTAACAAAAGAAAGGACAAAAATCATATGATCTTATCAATAGATGCAGAAAAAGCATTTGATAAGATACAACATCCATTTATGATTAAAACAATAAAATAGGAATAGAAGAAAGTACCGCAACATAATAAAGGCCATATATGATAAACCCACAGCTAATATCATACTCAATGGTGGAAAACTGGAAGTTTTTCCTCTAAGATCAGGAACAAGACCAGGAGGTCCACTCTCACCACTCTTATTCAACACAGTGCTGGAAGTCCTAGCCAAAGCAATAAGGCAAGAGAAAGAAATAAAAAGCATCCAAATAGGGAAAGAAGAAGTCAAACTGTCACTTTTTGTGGATGATATGATTCTGTATATGGAAAGCCCTAAAGACTCCACCAAAAATAAACTATTAGAAAATAAACAAATACAGTCAAGTTGCAGGATACAAAATCAATGTGCAAAAATCCATTGCCATCCTGTATACCAACAACAAAATAGAAAAAGAGATGAAAAAAATACCTTTTGCAATAGCAACCAAAAGAATAAAATACTTAGAGATAAACTTAACAAAGAACATGAAAGACCTATATACTGAAAATTACAAAGCATTATTAAAAGAGATTGAAAAAGACACAACAAAATGGAAAAATATCCCATGTTCATGGACTGGAAGAGTCAACATAGTTAAAATGGCCATATTACCCAAAGCAAAATATATATTTAATGCTATTCCCATCTATATCCCTATGTCATTTTTGAAAGAAATAAAATGAGAAATCATCAGATTTGTGTGAAACCACAAAAGAACTCAAATAACCAAAGGAATCCTGAGAAAAAAAGAACAAAGCTGGAGGTATTACACTACCTGACTTCAAGTTATATTACAGAGCTATGATAATCAAAACAGCATGGTATTGGCAGAGAAACAGACACACCGATCAACAAAACAGAATAGAGAGCCCAGCTATAAAACCACATGTATATGGACAGATAATTTTTTACAAAGGAGCCAGAAACACAAGATAGTCTCTTCAATAAACGGTGCTGGGAAAACTGTAAAGCCACATGCAAAAGAGTGAAACTAGATTACAATGTGTCCACATGTACAAAAATTAATTTAAAATAGACCAGAGACCTAAATATAAGACCCAAAACAATAAGTTACATAGAAGAAAATATAGGTACCAAACTTATGGACTTTGGTAATAGAGAACATTTGATGAACTTGACCCCAAAGGCAAGGGAAGTAAAGGCAAAGGAAAAAGAATGGGACTATATCAAACTAAAAAGCTTCTGCACAGCAAAAGAAGTCTCAACAAAACAAAGAGGCAGCAAACCAGATGGGAGATGATATTTGCAAATAGTAGCTCCAACAAAGGCTTAATTTCCAAAATACATAAAGAACTCATAAAACTCAACACCAAACAAACAACCCAATCAAAAAGTGAGCAGAGGACCTGAAAATACACCCCTCCAAGAAGACATACCAACAGCCAATAGAAATGAAAAGATATTCAACCTCACTAGCAATTAGGGAAATGCAAATCAAAACTACAATGAGATACCACCTAACACTAGTTAGAGTGGCCATTATCAACAAGACAAGCAATAACAAGTGTTGGAGAGACTGTGCAAAAAAGGGAACCCTCATTCACTGCTGGTGAAAATGTAGACTGGTACAACCACTATGGAAAGCTGTCTGGCTTTAGATTTAGAGCTATCATACGACCCAGCAATCCCTCTCCTGGGTATAAACCCAAAAAACTCGAAACACATATTCGCAAAGATATGTGCACCCCTATGATCACTGCAGCATTATTCACGCTGGCCAAGACATGGAAACAACCAAAGTGTCCTGCAATAGAGGACTGGATAAAGAAGAGGTGGTACATATACACAATGGAATACTTCTCAGTTATAAGAAAGGATGAAATAGTGCCATTTGCAACAACATGGATGGACCTTGAGAACATTATGCTAAGTGAAATAAGTCAGTCAGAAAAAGCTAAGAATTATATTATTTCACTCATATGTGGGATATGAAACTGACACTTGTGAACACAATCAGCAGTGTAGTAGTTGCCAGAGGGAAGGGGATAGGGGGACAAAGAGAGGTCCTAATATAAGGTGATAGGAGAACATTTGACCTTGAGTAGTGGGCACATGGTACAATATTCAGATCTTGTAACATAAAAATCCACACCCAAAACCTATATGATCATGTCAACCAATGTCACCCCAATAAATAAATAAGTAAATAATAGTTCCACCTTTCTCCGATGGCTCTGACTTTGACAGCTATGAATATGGTGAGTGATCCCTCCAGAGCTGACCTAGCCTATCCCCACAATGCTAGGTTGCCCAGCCAGATGGGTCTCCAGAGGCAGCATGTCATTATTTTCCTCACACCCAACCCTCAACAAGATGCTAACTACCCTCTGGATGCATTCATCCAGCCCAAGCAGCAAGGGATGAGTTTAAAGTGTGGTTAAAATAGTCCCTGGCTGAGTGCTGAGTGTTGACTTTATGAACATAACTCTAACCCTGAAAGACTGGTGAGCTCTTTGGAGTTTGGGGGTGTTACCTTCTTGTACATCCCCCATGCATATCACAGAACCATCTTGTATGCTGGGTAATTACTGGGGTTTAGAACCAATGAGGATGTGTTTTAATTATGAAAGTCTCAGGAGTCAATATTTCTAAGAACTTGATTGGTGGTTCGCTGTCTTGCAGCAAGGCATACAATCTGAAAAATCATTCTATCTTAATAACTCAAAGTACAGATTAAACAAAAAATCACTTTGAAAGATTATTTACTAGTAGAGTTCTGTCTTCACACTACTTGGCGAATTACTGGATGAAGATACTAATGTTCATGTGTAAAATGTACAACGTATCTTAATCTGGGCTTCTGTGGAATACTTGCTAATATTTCTCTGTCTACATTGATATGGGAAAATGGATATTTCCATATTGACTTTGAATTGGCAAGATAGTATTCAATTGCAATTGCAGCAAAATTACAAATTGCACAGCTTACTAAAAATGGATGCCCTTTCCCCCATTTACATCACTTCTAAGTATACCTCTCTTTTCTTTTTTTTTAAATATGTTTTTGTTGAATTCTTTTAGAGAGAGAGGAAGGGAGAGGGATAAAGAGATAGAAACATCAATGAGAGAGAAACATCAATTGGCTGCCTCCTGCACACCCCCTATTGGGATCAAACCCACAACCCAGGCATGTGCCCCAACCAGGTATCAAATCAGTGACCTCTTGGTTCATGGGTTGACACTCAACCACTGAGCTATACCAGCTGGGCCATATACCTCTCTTTCTCTATCTGTATAGTCATGCCTTGTCCAGGTATATCTCTAGCTGTTTTAATATAAATTATTTTTCTGTCTTTAGCTCCTTTCTTGTGGACTTCTGGACAAGCTCAAGTTCAGTGTTTTGGAACTGCAAGAATATCTGGACACCTACAACAACAGAAAAGAGGCCACTCTCTCAGTAAGTGTTGTGTTTCTGTGTGTGTGTACATTCCATTAAAACCAAATGAACTAGCCACGGTGAGCTTCTGGAAGGGGTTGGCATTAACCTAAGAGAGGTACTTTGGGGAGAAGACCAACTTCATCTATTCCTCTGCTAGGGATTAAAATTCCAATTCAGTGGTGGTAAAACACTCAATATCGTGGATTATATAAAACTAGAGGCCCGGTGCACGAAATTCATGTACGGGGGGTGGGGGTGGGGTGTCCCTAAGCCCTGCCTGCACCTCTCCAATCTGGGATCCCTCTCACAATCCAGGACTGCTGGCTCCCAACAGCTCGCCTGCCTGCCTGCTGGATTGCCCCTAACCACTTCTGCCTGCCAGCCTGGTTGCCCCTAACTGTCCTCCCCTGCAGGCCTGGTCGCCCCTAACAGCCCTTCCCTGCCAGCCGGGTCACCCCTAACTGCCGTCCCTTGCCAGCCTGGTCACCCCTAACTTCCCTCCACTGCCGGCCTGGTCGCCCCTAACTGTCCTCCCCTGCAGGCCTCGTCGACCCCAACTGCCCTCCCCTGCTGGCCTGGTCACCCCTAACTGCCCTCCCCTGCTGGCCTGGTCACCCCTAACTGCCCTCCCATGCAGGCCTGGTCGCCCCTAACTGATCTCCCCTGCTGGCATGGTCCCTCCCAACTGCCCTCCCCTGCTGGCCATCTTGTAGCGGCCATCTTGTGTCCACATGGGGGTGGCCATCTTTGACTACATGGGGGCAGCCATCTTGTGCGTTGGAGTGATGGTTAATTTGCATATTACCTCTTTATTATATAGGATGATATCTACACAGTTTTCAGCTTTCAATTTTAGCCCCATGATTTCTCTACCAAGTAATTAGGGAAAGTAGGTATCTGCTTGAGATGTCACTTTATCAATGTTATAACTTTTCTCTAAGATTTTAAATTGTTAACTACTTCCTTCCAGTGTTAGTCTCGCCCAACACTAGTTGAGATGGATCTCATTGCTCTCCTCCCCTTGACCACTCTTAGGACCTGTTTCTCCACAGCTTGTCATGGCCTCTGCTCTTGCTCTTCACTCTTTTCTTCTAGATTGTAAATTTAAATCTAGATTTTTAAATTATAGAGACAGAAGTAATCCAAAAACCATCCATGCACACCCTTTGATTTCTGACAAATAATTCTGTAATATCTATGAAGCATTTCCTATGCTATGCCAGGCATGAACATGAATTTTGAAGTCAGATGGACTTGGCTTCCAATCACTGCTCAGCCACATGAGGGTTTAGTAGCCTTTGATAAATTACTGACCTTCCCTCATCTCAGATTGAACATCTATAACAGTGATAATAATTAATGTATAGAATTTTTATAAGAATGTAACAGTCTTAAACAGTCATAGAAGGTATCATTTCCTAAATTCGTTCTGTGTCCAGCAACCTAAGAGTTAAATCTCTTAAATTAAATCATTTAATGCTCATAACTACCCTAGGACTTTCTATCATTATCCTCTCTTGCTAGGAGTGAGAATGGTATTATGAAAACAATACAATATTGCCTTTAAATATAAATAATATATGGAGAAACTGTCCAGCACAGTGTCTCATACATAGAAGACATTCATTGTAAAGTTACTGGTTTTTTGTTTATTTCTATTGTTATTGATGTCCTTGACCTGTCCAAGGGCAAGAGTTCTGACATTCTACTGTAACAGTTCCCACTGTCATCTATTTCTGCGGCTCTTTACCTGTTATTGTTTTCCAGTTTCTCAATCATCAGTTAATAAATTAATTCTTTCATTCTCATCAGTGAACAAACCAGTCTATGTCAGTGTATATTTTGGTTCTTCAGTGCCTTTTGTTTTCTGCCTAAAGGTTCATTTCCACATCTAGATTAGTTACTATCAGATGCTTAAGACTGACAGATTCTAAATAGCTGAGCCATTATTATAATAGCCTTTCTTACATAGAAATAGACCTGCCCCCTCAGAAGTACCCTCAACATGACAGAGAGATAGATGTGACATGAGTCAGGTTGCATTGTCCAGAATCACTCAGCCTGTGAGGAAGTGTTGGGCCTATCACCCAATTTCAATCAACAGGTGATAGGCCCACAACACAACCTAAGTGTTACATCTCTTAAATTAAATCATTTAATGCTCATAACTACCTGTTACAGTAGAATGTGACAGGTAATGTATCACAATGTTGAAATTATATTTTTAAATGAACATTGCTAAACCCACTTAACCAGATATTTTAATTTCAAATATTAGTTTATCTTTAACCAAAAAGAATTATTTTCAAAAAGTCATTACAGCAAATTTTTATTTTACTGTGATTAGAAGATTAATCAATTTTTCCTGACAAAATCAATAATAACACATTCTCAAGACATCACTGAATTTACCTATGTCTGTGTCTCCTTCTGACAACAGTGGCTTGCAAATTGTAAGGCGACATTTGCTGGAGGATCAAGAGATGGAGTAATTACCTGTCAACCAGGGGATTCAGAAGAAAAGGTAATAAAAGCCTTTTAGATTTTGTCTTTTCTGTACTCTGACATTGTGTGTTGGTTTTGATCCTTCCAAGAATCATGGAACTTGAGGAAGAGATGGAATGAATCATCCATACATTCACATGAAGCCAATAAAGTAAAACAGAATGGCATTCAGGCCAAGCATGAATGTGTGTTCATGGGATTGGCGGGGGTGGCGGGGGGAGTTCTCTTTGGAAAAATAAAAATAACCTTTCTTCTGGACATTGTCTAACTATACTAATCATTTCCTAATAAGTCTGTCCTTCATTAAGAATATGAAACCAATTTCATTAATTTGTCACTAAATCCCCTGGTTCCTTCAGTGAAGAGTCTTTATTGACATTTCAGCATTCTATTTTTTAATTTTTTAAAATTTTCAATTACATACAATAATATATTACTTTCAGGTGTACAACATGGTGATTAGACATTTATATAACTATGAAATGATTCCCCCCAGTAGGCCTAGTATCCACCTGACACCATACATAGATATAATATTATCAACCATATTCCCTATGCTGTACTTTATATCCCCATGACTGTAAATGCCAATTTCTTCTTCTTACTCCTCTCACCTTTTTCACCCAGCCTCCAATGCCCCGCCCATCTGGCAACCATCAATTTGTTCTCTGTATCAGTTTAGTTTGTTTGTTTCATTTTTTAAGATTCCATGCATAGGTGAAATCATATGGTATTTGTCTCTCTCTGTATGACTTATTTCACTTAGTATTTCAACCCTCTAAGTCTAGCCATGTCGCAAATATCAAGATTTCATTTTTAATGGCTGAGTAATATTCCATTGTATGTATTTTCCATAACTCCTTTATTCAATTGTCTATTGATAAGCAGGTTATTTCCATATCTTGACTATTGTAAATAATGCTGCAAGGAACATAGGGATACATATGTCTTTTCAAATTAATGTTTTGGATTTCTTCAAACATCCAGAAGTAGGATTGCTGAGTCATATGGTAGTTCTAATTTTAATATTTTGAGGAACCTCCATACTGTTTTCTATAGTACCTGCACCAATTTACAATCCCACCAACAATGCATGAGGATTACTTTTTCCCCCACATCCTTGTCAATATTTGTTGTTGATTTATTGATGATAGCCATTCTGACAGTTGTGAGGTGATATCTCACTGTGGTTTTAATTTGCATTTCACTGATGACTAGTGATATTGACATATTTTCACATGTCTGTTGGCTATCTGAATGTCTTCTTTGGAGAAATGTCTATTCAGTTCCTCTGCCCATTTTTTAATTTGATTGTTTGTTCTTTTGGTGTTAAGTTGTATGAGTTCCTTATATATCTTAGATATTAACCCATTTCAGATGTGTCATTGATGAATATCTTTATTCATTCAGTTTGTTGATGGTTTCCTTCACTGTGCAAAATCTCTTTATTTTGATAACATCCCATTCTTTTTGTTTCATTGCCTCAGAAGACATATCAAAAAATATTATAAGAGCAAAAAAAGTTTACTGCCTGTTTTTTCTCTCATAGTTTTCGGGTTTAGGGTCTTACATACAAGTCTTTAATTCACTTTGAGTTTATTCTTGGATATGGTATGAGAAGGTGGTCTACTTTCATTCTCTTACATCTGTCTCTCAGTTTTCCCAACATCATTTATTGAACAGACTGTCTTTATCCCACTGCACATTCATGCCTCCTTTAACACAGTTTAATTAACCATATAGGCCTGGATTTATTTCAGTTCTGTTCTATTGACCCATGTGTTTGTTTTTATGCCAATACCATGCTATTTTTATTACTATAGCCTTGTGGTATAGTTTAATATCAAGTAGCATGATACCTCTAACTTTGTTTTTCTCGGGATTGCTTTAACTATTTAGGGTCTTTTGTGGTTCCATATATAAACTTTAGGATTCTTTGTTTTAATTCTGTGAAAAATCCCATTGATATTTTGATAGGGATTGCATTGAGTGTATAAAGTGCTCTGGTAGTATGGACATTTTAATGATGTTAATTCTTTCTATCCATGAACACAGTATATGTTTCCATTTATTTGTATATTTTTCAATTTCTTTCTTCAATGTCTTATAATTTTCTGAGGACAGGTATTTCACCACCTTGGTTAAATTTATTCATAGGTATTTCATCTCTTTGATACAATTGTAAGTGAGGTTGTTTTCTTAATTTTCCTTTCTGATTATTGGCATATACAAATGTGACTGATTTCTGAATATTAATTGTGTTCCCTGCTACATTACTGAATTAACTTATTAATTATAATAGATTTTTGGTAGAATCTTTAGGGATCTCTATATATTGTATCATGACATCTGCAAATGACAGTTTTACTTCTTACTTTCCAATTTGGAAGTCTTTTATTTCTTTTTCTAGTCTGATTGCTGTCACTAGAACTTCATACTATCCTATATAATAAAAAGGTAATATGCAAATTGAACATCATGCCCTTGCACAAGATGTCCACCCCCATGTGGTCACAAGATGGCTGCCACAAGATGGCCGGCAGGGGAGGGCAGTTAGGGGCTATCAGGCCAGCAGGGGAGGGCAGTTAGGGGCGATCAGGCCGGCAGGGGAGGGCAGTTGGGGATGATGGGGCCTGCAGGGGAGGGAGGGCTGTTGGGAGGGACCAGGCCTGCAGGGGAGGGCAGTTAGGGGCAACCAGGCCTGCAGGGGAGGGCAGTTGGGGACGACCAGGCCTGCAAGGGAGGGCAGCTGGGGGCAACCAGGCCTGCAGGGGAGGGCAGTTAGGGGCAACCGGCCTGCAGGGGAGGGCAGTTAGGGGCGACCGGGCTGGCAGAGGAAGGCAGTTGGGGATGACCGGGCTGGCAGGGGAGGGCAATTGGGGGTGACCAGGCCTGCAGGGTAGGGCAGTTGGAGGCGATCAAGCTGGCAGGCAGAAGCGGTTAGGGGCAATCAGGCAGGCAGGCAGGCGATCTGTTGGGAGCCAGAAGTTCCAGATTGTGAGAGGGATGTCTGACTGCCGGTTTAGGCCTGATCCCTGTGGGACCGGCAGTTGGGGTCCCAGATTGGAGAAGGTGCAGGCTGGGCTGAGGGACACCCTTCCCCCCAGTGCACAAATTTCATGCACCGGGCCGCTAGTGTTGAAAGTGGATGTCTTTCAACAATAAAAGTGATGAAAGTGGATATCTTTGTTTTCTTTGTGATCTTAAAGATAATGCTTCCAGGTTTTCCCCATTGAATATGATGTTAGTTGTGGGTTTGTCATATATGCTCTTTGTTATATTGAGGTATGTTCCCTGTATCCCCACTTTGCTGAGAGTTTTTATTTGAAATGGGGGCTGGATTTTGTCAAATGCCTTTTCTATATCTATTGATATGATTATGTGATTTTTATCCTTTATTTTGTTTATGTGGTGTATCATGTTAATTAATTTGCAAATATTGAAATAACCTCAAATCCCAGGAATAAATCCTACTTGAACATGGTGTATGATGTTTTTAATGTATTGCTGAATTTGGTTTGCTAATATTTTGTTGAAGATTTTTATATCTATGCTCATCTTGGATGTTGGCTTTTAATTTTCTTTTTGTGTAGTGTCTTCATCTGAGTTTGGTATTTGGAGTAATGCTGGTCTCACAAAATGTGCCTGGGAGCCTTCCATCCTCTTCAACATTTTTGAATAGTTTAAGAAAGATAGGTATTAATTTATCTTTGAATGTTTGTCATCTAGTCCAGAGCTTTTGTTTGTAGTGAGCATTTTGATTACTAATTCAATTTCATTACAGTTTATCTATTTGTTCATATTTTCTGTTTCTTCCTGATTCAGCCTTAGAAGATTATACGTTTCTAGGAATTTATCCATTTCTTCCAGGTTGTCCAATTTGTTGGCATATAATTTTTCATAGTGTTTCCTTATAGTCCTTTCTATCTGTGATAAGTTTTCACTTCTCCTCTTTCATTTCTGACTTTATTTATAGTAAAACCTCGACATAACAGACTAATTTTGGCAAGAGGGAGTCTGTTAAAGCCAAAAGCCCATTATATAATAAAGTAGGTTTTCCAAATGGATATGTTAAAAAAAATTGAAAAATTATTTACCTATTTTACATATGTAGGCACATTTGTGTAATTAAGTATATATGAAAAGTTCAATTTTGCAGAAAAGTTTTCCATATGTATTACAGTAATTTTAAATTTATACTGAATAAGTCTAGTAAATGCATGTATTCACTAGTCACTGAAAGTAAACAAATGCACAAGGCTGGGGCATGGCTTAGCACACATCAGAACATTGGCTGGTTTGAGTTTAAACTATTGCAGAAAGTCACACCAGGTGTGATGCTGTCTGATCATGAGATAATTACTCACCATTGTTTTTGAACAATGACTCTTGGATTTAAATATGTAAACTGTAGTTGTAGATATGTAATATTGATGTCAGTTGTAGATATGTAATATTGAATTTTCCAACATATGGCCTATTCGCTAAAATTTGTTTAAAATAACAGTGAATTAATAACAAAAAAAATAACCTGTTAATTTGGTTATAAACAAATCTTCGTTAAAGGCGTTTAAAATTAACCGAGAGTTAATTTTAAGATATGACATATGGACAGGAAATTTTGTCCAGTAAATCTGAAGTCCATTAAATCTAGATCAGCAAAATCAAGGGTTTACTGTATTGGGGCCCTTTCTCTTTATTTCTTGAGTAGAAGCCCGGTGCACGAAATTCGTGCATGGCGGGGGGGTTGTCCCTCAGCCCAGCCTGTACCCTCTCCAATCTGGGACTCCTGGAGGGATGTCCGACTGCCCATTTAGGCCCGATCCTGGTGGGATCGGGCCTAAATGGGCAGTCGGACATCCCTCTCACAATCCAGGACTGCTGGCTCCCAACTGCTTGCCTGCCTGCCTTCCTGATTGCCCCTAACCGCTTCTGCCTGCCAGCCTGATCACCCCCTAACCACTCCGCTGCCAGCCTGGTTGATGCTTAACTGCTCCCCTGCCAGCCTGTTTGCCCCCAACTTCCCTCCTCTGCCAGCCTGGTCACCCCTAACTGCCCTCTCCTGCAGGGTTGATCACCTCCAACTGCCCTCCCTTGCAAACCTGGTCCCTCTCAACTGCCCTCTCTTGCAGGCCTGGTCGCTCACAACTGCCCTCCCTTGCAGGCCGGGTGCCTCCCAACTGCCCTCTCCTGCTGGCCATCTTGTGGTGGCCATCTTGTGTCCACATGGGGGCAGGATCTTTGACCACATGGAGGCAGCTATATTGTGTGTTGCAGTGATGATCAATCTGTATATTACTCTTTTATTAGATAGGATAGAGGCCTGGTACAGGGGTGGGGGCCAGCTGGTTTGCCCTGAAGGATGTCCCGGATCAGGGTGGGGTTCCCTCGGGGCGTGGGGCGGCCTGAGCGAGGGGCCTGTGGTGGTTTGCAGGCTAGCCACGCACCCTGGCGACCCAAGAGGAGGCCCTGGTATCTGGAATTTATTTTCCTTCTACAATTGAAACTTTGTAGCCTGGAGTGGAGCCAAGCCTGCTGTTCCCTCCCGGGCGGCAGCCATTTCTGTGGCAGTTAATTCACCTTCTACAGTTGAAACTTTGTAGCCTTAAGCGGGTGAGCCCGGCCAGGGTGTGCGGAAAGCTTTGCTTCCCCTGTTGCCGCCGGCAACCCTGGCCTGCTCTCTCAAGCTCCATTCTGCCGCCATTTGTTTGAATTTGTTTACCTTCTATAATTGAAACTTTGTAGCTTGAGTGGAGGCTTAGGCCTGCAACAGCTATGGAAAGCTTGGCTTCCTCTATTACCTGGGAAACCTTGCTCTCTGTGGCTGTAGCCATCTTGGATCGGGGTTAATTTGCATACTCGCCCTGATTGGCTGGTGGGTGTGGCTTGGCTGGTGGGCGTGGCTTATGTAGCGGGGTGATGGTTAATTTGCATATTGCCATTTTATTAGAGAGGATGAGATTGGATAAGGTTTATGAAGTTCACCTTTTCAAAGAACCAACTATTCATTTCTTGATCTTTTCTATTGTGTGTGTTTTTTTCTTACTCTATTTCATTGTACAGTCAAACCTTGATTCTTAAACGTCTCCCATCTTGAACAATTCGCTTCTTGACCAAGTTGTTCACTGAAAAAATGTCTGTTTTTAAACAAAATTTCAGTTCTCAACCTGACAACCCTTTCTTGCTGATACATCAGCAAGACAAAAAGTGCCTCTCAGGCCACAAAGGAGAGAATGTGAGTCCCTTTACCACTAAACCTCACATTGTTAACATCTCAGGAAATTAAGCTGGGAATATTTCCAGGGTTTTTTGTTGTTGTTTTGTTTTGCTTTGCTTTTGCTTTTATTGATGGTGAAATGGATGATTAGCACAATTTTAAACCATAAAGGGGCCATCAAGTGTGCTGATGTTGCTAAAGGTGTGAAAGTGCTCACAAAACAATGATCACAAGCAACTGAAGAAGTGGAAAAACTTGTTGATTTGGATAAATGAAAAGCAGTTAGCCAGTGACAGCATTTTGGAGGCAGTGATATGTGAAAAAGCAAAGATGGCCCTAACCGGTTTGGCTCAGTGGATGGAGCATCGGCCTGTGGACTGAAAAGTCCCAGGTTCGATTCCAGTCAAGAGCATGTACCTTGGTTGCGGGCACATCCCCAGTAGGAGGTGTGCAGGAGGTGGCTGATCCATGTTTCTCTCTCATCGATGTTTCTAACTCTCTATCCCTCTCCCTTCCTCTCTGTAAAAAATCAATAAAATATATTAAAAAAACAAAACAAAAGAAAAAGCAAAGATGCTGTACCCCTGAAATGAGTGCTGAAAGTGATTCCTTTAAGGTTAGTAGGAGGTGGCTCCATAAATTTATGAAAAGAAGTGTTTATTTATAGATTAAACAGAATGATAATATGTACTGTATATAAGAATGGTTAAAACGGAATCATTTAGGGGTCTGGAACAGATTAATTCAATTTATATTTTTTTCTAATGGGGAAAAATGATTTGATTTTCTAACAAATCACTTCTTGGACAGCTTTATGGAACAAATTAAGTTTGAGAACCAAGGTTCCACTATATATATATGTACCCACTTCTTCTTTACTCATTCATCTATCATTGAGCACCTAAGTTTCTTCCAAATCTTAGAAGACTATTGTAAATAATACAGAAATGAACGTGGGGTGAATGTAATTTTTCAAATTAATATTTTCACTTTCTTTAGATAAATACCCAAAAGTGGAATTGCTGTATTGTATAGTAGTACTATTTTTAGTTTTTTTAGGAACCTCCATGCTGTTTTCCATGGAGAGTATACCAATTTGTAGTCCAACCAACAGTGCATAAGGTTTCCCTTTTCTCCATATCCTCCCCAACATTTGTTTGTTGATTTATTGATGATAGTCATTCTGACAGGTGTGAAGAGATATCTCATTGTGATTTTGATCTCCATTTCCCTGATGATTACTGATGTTCAGTATTTTTTCATATGTTATTGACCATCTGTACTCAAGGCTCTAAAGCAGGGAAGTGAAAGCGAATAGATGGAAGTAGATGGCCAGTATCTTTAGAGAAATGTCTCTTCATGTTTTATGCCCAATTTTTATTGAATTGGGGTTTTTTATTGTTATTGAGTTATATGAGTTCCTCATATATTTTGTTTTTTTTTAATTTTTTTATTTTTCAATTACAGTTGACATTCAATATCATACTAGTTTCAGGTGTATATCATAGTGATTAGACATTTATATAATTTACAAGGTGCTTCCACCTAATAAGTTTAGTACCCATCTACCACCATGGACAGTTATTATATTACTAGAGGCCTGGTGCACGAATTTGTGCACAGGTGAGATCCTGCCGGCATGCCCTGATCAGGTCCAATCAGGGGCGGGGCTGGCCTGGGAGAGGGACCGCAGGCGGTTGGCGGGCTGGCCCCACCCCTGATTGGGGTGGGGGGCGACCAGGGGTGGGGCCAGCTGGGGGGAGGGGCCCCAGGTGGTTGGCCAGCTGGCGCCACCCCCTGGTCAAACTCCAGGCCGAACTCCCGGTAGAGGGGACAATTTGCATATTAGCCTTTTATTATATAGGATTATTGACCATATTCCCTGAGCTGTAATTTACATCCCCATGACTAATTATGTAACTGCCAATTTGTACTTCTTAATTTCTTCTCCTTTTTCACCCAGACCCCAACCCCCTTCCCATTTTGGTACCATAAGTTCATTCTCTGTATCTATGAGTTTATTTCTCTTTGTTGTTCCTTTATTTGGATTTTTAAATTCCACACATAAGTGAAATCATGTGGTATTTGTCTTTGTCTGACTTATTTTACTTAGCATAATACCCTCTAGGCCCTAGGTCAGTGATGGGCAACCTTTTGAGCTTGGTGTGTCAAACTTCGCCAAAAAACTGAGCATAACTCGGGTAGTGTGTCATTTTGAGGAAAAAACATTATTTCACAAATGTTTCATCCTCAGGAGCAGCAAATGTTTCATCCTCGGCATGCGGCCACCTCAGCAGCCGCATGTCATCAGAAATGGCTACGCGTGTCAGTGCTGACACGCGTGTCATAGGTTCGCCATCACTGCCCTAGGTTTATGAAGTTTATCTTTTCAAAGAACTAACTATTCATTTCTTGATCTTTTTTATTGTGTGTGTTTTTTTGTGTGTGAAAAAAAAACCACACAATAGAGTCTAGGGTCTATCCATGTTGTCACAAATAGTAAGATTTCATTCTTTATGGCCTAGTAATATTCCATTGTATACATGTACCACAACTTTTTTATCCATTCATCTTTCCATGGACAATCAGGTTACTTCCATATCTTGGATGTTGTACATAATGCTGCAATTAACATAGACATGCATATATCTTTTGAATTGGTATTTTGGATTTCTGTGGATAAGTACCAAGAAGAGGATTTGCTGGGGGTCATATGGTCATTCTATTTTTAATTTTGTGAGGAACCTTCATAATGTTATCCATAGTGACTGCAGGAATTTGCAATCCCACCAGCAGTGCATGAGGGTTCCCTTTTCTGCACTTCCTCGCCACCACTTCTTGTTTGTTAATTTATTGATAATAGCCATTCTGACAGGTGTGAGGTGGTATCTCATTGTGGTTTTGATCTGCATTCTGATGATTAGTGATGATGAACATCTTTTCATATGTCTGTTGGCCATCTGTATGTCACCATTAGAGAAATGTCTCGAAAATCTTCAGCCCGTTCTTTCATCGAATTGTTTATTTCTTAGTTTTGAATTATATGATTTCCTCCATATGTTTTGGATATGAACCATTTAAAGGATATTTCATTTGTGAACATATACTCCCATTCAGTAAGTTGTTCTTTCATTTTGTTGATGGCTTCCTTTGCTGTGAAAAAGCTTTTTTGTTTGATTAAGTCCCATTTGTTTATTTTTGTTTGTTTCTCTTGCTCAAGGGGACATATCCAAAAAGCTAGCCTGGCCAGCATGGCTCAGTGGTTGAGCATCGACCTATGAACCAGGAGGTCACAATTCAATTCCTAATTAGGGCATATGCCCAGATTTTAGGCTCAATCCCTGGTGTGGGACATGCAGGAGGCAGCCAAACAATGATTTTCTCTCATCATTGATGTTTCTGTCTCTCTATCTCTCTCCCTTCCTCTCTGAAATCAACAAAAATATATTTTTTAAAAGGGATTACTAAAACTGATGTCAGAGAATTTACTACCTATATTTTCCTCTAGGAATTGTATGGTTTCAGGTCTTACATTTCACTCTTTGATCCATTTTGAGTTCATTTTGTATACTTTGTAAAGATAGTGGTCCAGTTTTTCGTGTGGTTTTTTTTTGTTGTTGTTGTTGTTTTTTTGCATTTATTTGTCTAGTTTTCCCAATAACAACTTATTGAAGAGACTGTCATTTCTCCATTGTACATTCTAGTCTCCTTTTCCATAGATTAATTGACCATATAAGCAATGGTTTAATTCTGGGCTCTCTATTCTGTTCCACTTATCTATATGTCTGTTTTTATACATAGCCTTTATCATTTTGAGGTAAATTCCTTCTATGACCAATTTGTTGAGAGTTTTTTTCATAAATGGATGTTGAAGTTTTTCAAATACTTTTTCTAGATCTATTGAGAGTATCATGATTTTTAGCCTTGGGTTTTTTGATGTGATGTATCACATTAATTGATTTGTAGATATAAAACATCCTTCCATCCCTGGTATAAATCCCACTTGCTCATGGCATATTATCTTTTTAATGTATTTTTGAATTCAGATTGTGCATTTTTGCTGAGATTTTTGCATCTATGTTCATCAAGGACATTGGCCTGTCATTCTCTTTTTTTGAAGTGTCTTTATTGGTTTTGGGATCAGAGTGATGCTGGCCTTGTAGAATGAGTTTGGAAGTGGTTTCCTCTTCAATATTTTTTAATATTTCGAGAGGGATAAGTATCAATTCTTCTTTAAATGTTTGGTAGACTTCATCTATAAAACTGTCTGGTCCTGAGATTTTGTTTATTGGGAGATTTTTAAATTACTAATCCATTTTCACTGCTAGTTTTTGGTCTGTTCATATTTTCTGTTCCTTTCTGGTTTAGTCTTGGAAGGTTGTATGTTTCTAGAAATGTATCCATTTCTTTTAGATTGTCCATTTTGTTAGCATGTAATTGTTTAAAGTATTCTTAAATGACCCTTTGGGTTTCTTTGGTGTCAATTGTAATCTCTCCTCTTTCATTTCTGTTTTTATTTAACTCCCACTCTCTTTTTCTTGATGAATCTGTCTAGAGGTTTGTCAATTTTATATTTTGTTTCAAAGGATCGGTTATTTTCAATGCTCTTTTCTATTTTTTATGTTTTCTCTTGTTCATTGCTCCTCTGATCTTTATTACATACTAGTAGCCCGTTTGCACGAAGATTCGTGCAATAGACCTTCATTCACCTGGCTGCCTGCACCAGTTTTCTGCCGGCACCAGGGACCCAGGCCTTGGCTGTGGCCACCGCCTTCTGCCTTTTTCAGGGTCGGGGCTTGGCCCCGGGCGGTGGCCTTGGGCTCGGCGGCACCCAACATCCTTGCTAAGGATCGCAGGAGCCGACCCCCAGTGGTTTCCTGCGATCCGTGCAGGCTGCCCACTGGTGCCCAAGGCCGGGAAAGCCTCCGCCCCAGGCTTTCCTGGCCTTGGGCTCGCCGCACCCAGCATCCCTGCTACCGATCACAGGAGCCGAACCCCAGTGGTTTCCTGCGATTGGTGCAGGCTCCCCGCTGGTGCCCAAGGCCCGGAAAGCCTCGGCCCCTGGGACCCCCGGGAGCGGCGGGAGGGGCGGGATGGGCACGGCCAAGCCCCCCCAGGTGTCCGATCGACACCCGGGACCCCCGGGAGGGGCGGCATGGGCCCAGCCACTGGGCGCCGCCATCTTGATCTTCTCAACGGCGGATATGCCACCCGGAGTCCCGCCCCCAGCCTCCTGCCGGCCCAATCGTGGGCATAGCGGAGGTGCGGTCAATTTGCATGTTTCTCCATTATAAGGTAAGACTAGAGGCCTGGAGCATGAATTCATGCATTGGTGGGGTCCGGCCGGCCCACCCAGATAGGGGCTGATCGGGGACGGCCAGCCTGGGGGAGGGGATGCAGGAGGTTTGCCAGCCCACCCCGCACCTGATTGGGTGGGGGGGGCCGATCAGGGCCAGGGTCAGCTGGGGGGAGGGGCCACAGGAGATTGGCTGGCTGGCCCTGCCCCCAATAGGGGTGGGGGGACCTATCGGGGCTGGGGCTGCCTCGGGGGAGAGGCTGCAGGAGGTTGGCTGGCCGGCCCTGCCTCCATCAGGCCAGTTGGCCAGCCATAGTGCGCATCATAGCAACTGGTCGTTCCCATTGTTTCTGTCACTTGGCTTTTATTAGTATACTAGGGGCCTGGTGCATGAAATTCGTGCACGGGGGTGGGAGTGTCCCTCAGCCCGGCCAGCATCCTCGTCAATCTGGGACCCCTGTGGGATCGGGCCTAAACCAGCAGTTGGACAACCCCCTCGCAATCCGGGACTGCTGGCTCTTAACTGCTCACCTGCCTGCCTGCTTGATTGCCCCTAATCACTCTGCCTTCTGGCCTGCTTGCCCCCAACTGCAACCCCTGCCGGCCTGCTCTCCCCCAACTGGTCCCCCCCACCAGCCTGATCACCCCTAACCGCCTCTGCCTTGGCCCCGCCACCATGGCTTTGTCCGGAAGGATATCTGGAAGGTCTCATGGTCTAATTAGCATATTACCCTTTTATTAATGTAGATATATAGATTTCTTCCTTCTGCTTACTTTGATTTGTTTGTTGGACTTTTTCTAGTTCCTTTAAATATAAAGATATGCTATCTATTTGGAATTACTCCTGTTTCTTGAGATAGGGCTGTATAACTTTTAAATTCTCTATTAGAAGTGTTTTGCTACAACCCATAAATTTTGAAAAGTTGTATTTTCATTTGTCTCAAGGTAGCTTGTTTCCTATTTGGTTCCTCTTTGACCCATTGGTTGTTCTCTACATATTTGTGTGTTTTTCCAGTTTTCCTTCAGCACTTGATTTCTAGCTTCATGTAATTGGGGTTGGAAAATATAATTGATAATTTCAACCTTCCTGAATTTCTGATGCATCTTTTGTTGCTTAATATGTGCCTAATATGAGATATACCCTAGAAAATGTTTTGTGCCCAGAATAAAAATATATATTCTGCAGTTTGGGGATTAAATGATTTATAAATGTCTATTAAGCCAATCTCCTCAAATGTGACATTTAAGGCCATTATTACCATATTAATTTAGGTGTGGATGATCTATCCACTGAGGTAAGTGTGGTATTAAAGTCCCCAACTATTATTGTACTTGAGGCCTGGTGCACGAAATTCGTGCGGGGGGGGGGGGGGGTGTCCCTTAGCCCAGCCTGCACCCTCTCCAATCTGGAGCCCCTTGAGAGATGTTTGACTGCCAATTTAGGCCCAATCCTCGTGGGATAGGGCCTAAATGGGCAGTCAGACATCCCTCTCACAATCCAGGACTACTGGCTCCCAACTGCTCACCTGCCTGCCTGCCTGATTGCCCCTAACTGCTTCTGCCTGCCAGCCCAATCACCCCCTAACCACTCCCCTGCCAGCCTGATCAACACCTAACTGCTCCCCTGTCAGCTCGATTGCCCATAACTGCCCTCCCCTGCAGGCCTGGTCACCCCTAACTGCCCTCCCCTGCTGGCCCGGTCACCCCTAACTTCCCTCCCTTGCCAGCCTGGTCACCCCTAACTGTCCTCCCCTGCAGGCCTGGTCCCCCACAACTGCCCTCCCCTGCAGACCTGGTCCTGCCCAACTGCCCTCCCCTGCAGGCCTGGTTACCCCTAACTGCCCTCACCTGCAGGCCTGATTGTCCCTAACTGCCGTCCCCTGCCGGCCTGGTTCCCCCAACTGCCCTCCCCTGCAGGCCTGGGTTCCCCCCCAGCCGTCCTCCCCTGCAGACCTGGTTGCCCCCAACTGCCCTCCTCTGCTGGCCATCTTGTGGCAGCCATCTTGTGTCAACATGGGGCAGCCATCTTTGACCACATAGGGGTGGCCATCTTGTGTGTTGGGAGTGATGGTCAATTTGCATATTACCTCTTTATTATATAGGATTACTGTTAATTTCCATCTTTATTTCTATTAATATTTTCTTTATGTACTTGGGTGATCCTATGCTGGGGTCAGAGGTATATACAATTGTTACATCCTATTCCTGGATTAACCAGTTTATCATTATGTAATGTTCTTCTTTGTCTCTTTTTACATTATTTGTTTTTTAAAATCAATTTAGTCATATATTAGTGTTGCTACGTCAGCTTTCTATTCATTTCTATATGCATGGAATATCTTTTTCTATCCCTCACTTTCAGTCTGTGTGTGTCTTTCAATCTAAATTGAGTCTCTTAAAGGCAGAATACAAATGGGTCTTATCTATTCAACCACTCTATGTCTTTTTTATTATTATTTATTAAACTAGAGGCCCAATGCACAAAGATTCATGAAAGAATGGCCCTTCCTTCCCCTGGCTGCCAGCACAGCCTTTGCTCCGGCCCGGAGCCACCTTTCTGCTTTCACCTGCTGCCCAGAGGCCCAGAGCTGCTGGGGCGGTGTGGAATGCCTGCGTCATCGCCATGGCCCCCGACCACTCGGCACCTTCATATGCAAATTAACCTGCCATCTTTGTTGGGTTAATTTGCATACTCACTCCTGATTGGCTGGTGGGCATCATGAAGGTACAATCAATTTGCATCTTTCTCTTTTATTAGTGTAGATTGAATGGAGTGACATTGGTCAACATGAACATTTAGGTTTCAAGTGTGGGTTTCCATGTTACCAGATCTGTATATTGCACCATGTGCCCACCACCCAAAGTCAAATCTTCTCCTGTCACCTTATATTAGGACACCCTTCTCCCCCACCTCCTTCCCAATGGCAGCCACCACACTGCTGATTGTGTTCACAAGTGTCAGTTTCATATCCCACATATGAGTGAAATAATATAATTCTTAGCTTTTTCTGACTGACTTATTTCACTTAGCATAATGTTCTCAAGGTCCATCCATGTTGTTGCAAATGGCACTATTTCATCCTTTCTTATAACTGAGAAGTATTCCATTGTGTATATGTACCACCTCTTCTTTATCCAGTCCTCTATCGCAGGACACTTTTGTTGTTCCCATGTCTTGGCCAGCGTGAATAATGCTGCAATGAACATAGGGGTGCACATATCTTTGCAAATATGTGTTTCGAGTTTTTTGGGTTTATACCCAGGAGAGGGATTGCTGGGTCATATGATAGCTTTAAATCTAAAGCCAGACAGCTTTCCATAGTGGTTGTACCAGTCTACATTTTCACCAGCAGTGAATGAGGGTTCCCTTTTTTGCACAGTCTCTCCAACACTTGTTATTGCTTGTCTTGTTGGTAATGGCCACTCTAACTAGTGTTAGGTAGTATCTCATTGTAGTTTTGATTTGCATTTCCCTAATTGCTAGTGAAGTTGAATATCTTTTCATTTCTATTGGCTGTTTGTATGTCTTCTTGGAGAGGTGTATTTTCAAGTCCTCTGCCCACTTTTTGATTGGGTTGTTTGTTTGGTGTTGAGTTTTATGAGTTCTTTGTGTATTTTGGAAATTAAGCCTTTGTTGGAGCTACTATTTGCAAATATCATCTCCCATCTGGTTTGCTTCCTCTATGTTTTGTTGAGAGCTCCTTTTGCTGTGCAGAAGCTTTTTAGTTTGATATAGTCCCATTCTTTTTCCTTTGCCTTTACTTCCCTTGCCTTTGAGGTCAAGTTCATCAAATGTTCTCTATTACCAAAGTCCATAAGTTTGGTACCTATATTTTCTTCTATGTAACTTATTGTTTTGGGTCTTATATTTAGGTCTCTGGTCTATTTTAAATTAATTTTTGTACATGTGGACACATTTTAATCTAATTTCACTCTTTTGCATGTGGCTTTACGGTTTTCCCAGCACGTTTATTGAAGAGACTATCTTTACTCCATTGTGTGTTTCTGGCTCCTTTGTAAAAAATTATCTGTCCATATACATGTGGTTTTATAGCTGGGCTCTCTATTCTGTTTCGTTGATCTGTGTGTCTGTTTCTCTGCCAATACCATGCTGTTTTGATTATCATAGCTCTGTAATATAATTTGAAGTCAGGTAGTGTAATACCTCCAGCTTTGTTCTTTTTTCTCAGGATTGTCTTGGCTATTAGGGGTCTTTTGTGGTTTCATACAAATCTGATGATTTCTCTTTATTTCTTTCAAAAAATGACATTGGGATAGCATCTACACTAATAAAAGAGAAAGATGCTAATTGACCATACCTCTGCTACGCCCACAGCCAATCAGTGGTGATATGCAAATTAACTCAACAAAGATGGTGGGTAAATTTGCATATGCAGGCGGAGCAGGCAGCACCCAAGGCCTCTGGCCGGATCCAAGCTACAATCAAGGACCCGGGCAGGCGGTGAGGGCAAGTGGCGCGGGCAGCTTGGACCCGGGCAGGCAGCGATCGCGGCTTGGACCCAGGCAGGCAGCAGGGTCAAGAGGTGGTGGCGGCTTGGACCTGGCAGTCGGCGATCGCGGCATGGACCCAGGCAGGCGGCGATCGCAGCTTGGACCCAAGCAGGTGGCGATCACGGCTTGGACCCGGGCAGGCAGTGATCACAGCTTGGACCCAGGCCGGCGGCATCTGGGTCCAAGCCGTGGGGACCCGGGCAGCCCCTGCCAAGGCCCGCCCATGGGGTCCAGCAGAGTGAGAAAGCTGGCGGCTTAGAGGGCATCGCTCCCTCTGGAGCCCCAGCTTCCTCATCCCAGCTGTGGAAACTGACAACCGGTAGGAGGAAGTCCCACCCCCACAGAACCAGCCGTTGGTCACACAGCTCTCAACAGCCTGACAGCCAGGACTCTCATTCACCTGTATCTCAGACCATGGCAGTAGAGAGGTGGGACTATGTCCAAAGAAAAACTGTTGATACAATGTAGCTCTGCAGCAGAAAGATGCCAACGTTATCAACAAAAATGTCTGAAGAGCAACGTACCTCTGATCTTGAAAGAAGGCGACGCCTGCGACAGAATGTATCTGAAGAGCAGCTATTGGAAAAATGTCGCTCTGAAGCCAAAAAACACTGGCATCATCGACAGAAAATGTTTAAAGACCAACGTGCCTTTGAAGTTCAAAGAAGGTGGTGGCAAAGACAGAATATGTCTAGAGAACAGTCATCAACATGTACTAGCAATACTGGTAGAAACTGCCTTCTCAGCGAAAATGAAGTACATGAGGATGCAATTCTCGAACATAGTTGTGGTCGGAATGACTGTTAGATGTGAATTTTGCCTATCACTAAATTTCTCTGATGAAAAACCATACGATGGGAAATTTACTAGATGTTGTAGCAAAGGGAAAGTCTGTCTGAATGATATACGTTTTCCAGATTACCCGGCATATTTAAAAAGATTAATGACAAACAAAGATTCTGACAGAAAAATTTCATGGAAAATATTCGATCCATAAATAGTTCTTTTGCTTTTGCTTCCATGGGTGCAAATATTGCATCGCCATCAGGGTATGGGCCATACTGTTTTAGAATACACGGACAAGTTTATCACCATACTGGAACTTTACATCCTTCAGATGGTGTTTCTTGGAAGTTTGCTCAACTCTATATTTTGGATACAGCCAAAGCTACAAGTAAAAGATTAGCAATGCCAGAAAACCAGGGCTGCTCAGAAAGACTCATGATCAACATCAACAACCTCATGCATGAAATAAATGAATTAACAAAATCGTACAAGATGTTATATGAGGTAGAAAAGGAAGCCCAATCTGAAGCAGCAGCAAAAGGTATAACTCCCACGGAAGTAACTATGGCAATTAAATACGATCGTAACAGTGACCCAGGTAGATATAATTTTTCCCGTGTAACCGAGGTTGCTGTCATATTCAGAAACGAAGATGGAGAACCTCCTTTTGAAAGGGACTTGCTTATTCATTGTAAACCAGATCCCAATAATCCAAGTGCCACTAAAATGAAACAAATCAGTATCCTGTTTCCTACATTAGATGCAATGACTTATCCTATTCTTTTTCCACATGGCAAAAAAAGCCTGGGGAATGGATATTGCATTAAGACTCAGAGACAACAGTGTAATCAACAATAATACTAGACAAAATGTAAGGACACGAGTCATACAAAATGCAGTATTATGGATTTCATCTCTCTGTGAGGGACACGTTCAATCCTATTTTAAATGCAGGAAAATTAACTCAACAGTTTATTGTGGATTCATATTCAAAACTGGAGGCCAATCAGATAAATTGGAAATTTATTTTCCAATTCTATTAAAAATTAAAGCAAACCAAACTAAGTGGAGAGTTGAAAAATATAGTGGTTTGATGGATTATCTCAAATCTAGATCTGAAAATGACAATGTGCCGATTGGTAAAATAATAATACTTCCATCATCTTTTGAGGGTAGTCCCAGAAATATGCAGCAGCGATATCAGGATGCTATGGCAATTGTAACAAAGTATGGCAAGCCCGATTTATTTATAACCATGACATGCAACCCCAAATGGACAGATATTACAAACAATTTACAATGCTGGCAAAAAGTTGAAAACAGACCTGACTTGGTAGCCAGAGTTTTTAATATTAAGCTGAACGCTCTTTTAAAAGATGTATGTAAATTCCATTTATTTGGCAAAGTAATAGCTAAGATTCATGTCATTGAATTTCAGAAACGCGGACTGCCTTACACTCAGATAGTATTGATATTAGATGGTGAGTCCAAATTACTTTCAGAAGATGACATTGACCGTATAGTTAAGGCAGAAATTCCAGATGAGGACCAGTATCCTCGACTTTTTCAAATTGTAAAATCAAATCTGGATAAGGTGACCAGATTTTAACATTGGTAAAGTGGGACACCATTGACCGGGCGGGGGTTCTTGATTAAAAATTTGGTCTATATGGAGCAACAAAAATTTTCATAAAACGCAAAAATAGTATTGTAATATATATTTTTAAATTTCAACATAAGTACAATTTACAAATATAATAAATAAAAAAATTATGTATAGTATTATTTTATTCTTTGGCATATTTCTCATTTGAGTGAATTTTTTTTAGTAGATTGCTGTCATTGTTTAAAAGGTCATGAAATTTTTCACAAGAATTTGTTAAATTATATTTCACACATAAAATGGCTTTCAAAGTCTCAATACTTAATTGTGATTTTTCTGATGTCCACATTTTATTTACCGTAGAAAAAACGCGTTCAGTCGCAGCATTAGTTCCTGGTAAGGACAGCGCGTATTCCACAATTTTTAGTGCATTATTGTATGGAACATGGTTTGTTTCAAAATGATGAAATATTTCTAACCATTTGTTCTCTATTGTGATTTTTGCTGGTGCCCAAGATTTAACCTTTTCCTTATCAATATATTTTTTAATAATGATACCTCATTAAAAAGATAATTTTTGGAAATATTACTATATGGGAAATTTTGAGTAATATGATCGAATGTTTTTGTACATCATTCCAATTAAGTTCTTGTTTTAATGTAACCCAATGAAAATATTCAATATCATTGTAATGTACCGTCCACTCTTCTAAATAATCTATGCAGTTACTATAGAACTTTTTGATGTGATTCATGATATCTGCACGATTTATTGCACCTTGTTCTTCTAGCTGGCTTATACTATTACGGATAGTTAACGGAAGAAAATTATTTTCTAACCGTTCTTGACACTGAAATGTTAAATTATAAATTATTTTAAATTATTATAAAATTTTAAATTATTAACTTCATTTGCTACTTCGATTACCGAAATTTTGTCACCTTCGATAAGTTTTATAGCATTTTGAAAAAGAGCTGCTTGATTGTGTACAAACTCTAGCCAAATTTTTGAAGATTCTTTTTCAAAAAACTCTTCTAAAATTCTAGGACAGTTATCGTGTGATAGAAAGTAGGATTTCAAAGGATCGTATATTTTCAAAATTCTTTCGACAGCTGGCAAAAGAGCTAACCAGCGCGTTTTACTGTATCCAAGTATTTTCTGATATTCGACTTCCACAGTTTCACAAAATTCTTTAAGCATTTCAACGCGCACAGTGTATATATAGAAATAAGAATATATTTTAATAACAATATTTTCCACATCTACGGGCAACAAGTCAGCAGCTGTTTGAATGGCGTTATGTATTATGTGCGCAGCACAACCAACACCAATAATGTTTTGATTAAGGTTTTTGTTTAATTTATTAAAAAATATTATTTGTACCTCTTCTCGCTTTTCCTCCAAAATTTGCGTTCGTGCTGTCTGCACAATATGCAATCATTTTATGTTTTAAATTGTTTTTTTCCAAAATATTAATAATGGAACTGAAAATTATTTCAGAAGTTTCGCCGGGCAAAGAAACAAAATCTAAAATTCTAATTTTAATTCCAGTTTCCGAATCAAAAAATCTAGTAATGGTTGGAAATAACCTTATATCCTTATAATTAGATGCGTCAGAATATATGGATATAAAATTAATTTTTTCTAGATTTTTGTTTAATTCTGAAAATGCATATGGGGAAAGCACATTACACACAATTGCCTCGGATTTTGTTCTAGCACAGGCAAATTTTCTGTTGAATAAGTTTTTGACAACTTGTGATGTCCAGTCCATAGATCTGAAGGAATGATTGTGATTAATAGCATGAAAAGACATAAGTCCTTATGCTAATGCTAATTTCTTTTCTTCGTCTCCATAAGTTGTTTTCCGAAAAAATTCCTGTATTTTGGAGGAAGATGCAGCAGTATTTAAATATCTTTTATGTTTCTGTGTCTCCAAGTGCTTTGAAATATCATTCTTCCCGCCGTGCGAAATAGAAAATTCACCATTACATTTCTCACATTTTACCATGTAATTGCTTTTGGGTTTTTTAATAAAAGAAAATTCACTTCTTAGATCATCGTTGAATTTGCATCCTCTTTTCTTACTCATTATGTTAAAAATCTAAAAAAAATAATTTAAAATTATATTATAAATTATTATATACATATTGCTTAAAAACACAGTAAGTAGGTACATAATAACATGAACATATTTTATTGTTAGTTTATAAATTAAATTAATTAGATTGTTATAAAGTAACTATATTTTAAAAATTATTTTAATTTTAATCCTATATTTCTTTCTAAATAATAACAATACTAACTTGTATTATTTTTCCTCTGAATTTGCTGTAACGTAAGTCGTGTCACTTTCAAGGCCGGCGCTAGACTCTTTGCCGCCACTATAAAATATAAATAATACGAGTACTGTCTGCTAAATTCAAGAAAATTTATGTATTTATGATATAAATAAATAAATTACTTACCTAAATTATCTGAACAGCTGATTTGTAATGACATCACTTGTGTAACTAGCTTACTAGCACGCAGTATGATGTGTATCGTCTGAGAGACAGTTACAAAATGTTTTCGTCGTTGCCAATCCCAAAAAATGCCATTGTTCATTAAGTCCAAACAATGGTGGTCGAATTCTAACAACTGATCAACAATGAGAACTTTGATAAGCAGTTCTTGATAATCAGTTCTCAACAATTATTTATTATTATTAAAGTTTAACATTATAAAATTAACAAAAATAATATAAAACTCATATCCTGGCTAAATAGCCACATGGCCACCAAAAACCGTATATTCCCTTCCTGTTCTCCCGCCATTCCCTAGCTTGTCGTGCATTCTTTCCAAAAATCGGGACTTTTTTAAAACGCCGTGGGACGCGGGACAAATTGTTAAAAATCGGGACTGTCTGGTCACCTTATACATGGACCATGTGGAATACAAAATCCAAATAGTCCATGTGGAATACAAAATCCAAAATGTTCAAAGGGATATCCAAAAGAATTTCAAAATGTGACCATTGGAAATATTGATGGATATCCCAAATGCAAACGAAGATCTGGTAGTACCATTTCTATTGGAAATAAAATTGTTGATTGTCCCTTATAACCCGTATTTGTGCCTCAAATATAACTGTCATATAAATGTTGAAGTCTGTGCATCAATTAGAAGTGTCAAATATCTACTTAAATACATCTATAAAGGGCATGATTGTGCAAATATTCATATTTCTGAAAAAAATATTATCAATCATGACAAAGTACAGGACTTCATTGACTCCAGGTATGTGAACGCTCCTGAGGCTGTTTGGAGACTTTTTGCAATGCGAATGCATGACCAATCTCATGCAATCACAAGATTAGCTATTCATTTGCCAAATGATCAGAATTTGTATTTTCATGCCGATGATTTTGTTGAAGTTTTAGATAGGGCTAAAAGACATAACTCAACTTTGATGGCTTGGTTCTTATTGAATAGAGAAGACTCTGATGCACATAATTATTATTATTGGGAAATTCCACAGCATTATGTGTTTAATAATTCTTTGTGGACAAAATGCCGAAAGGGTGGGAATAAAGTATTAGGTAGACTGTTCACTGTGAGCTTTAGAGAACCAGAACGATATTACCTTAGACTTTTGCTTCTGCATGTAAAAGGTGCGAGAAGTTTTGAGGATCTGCGAACTGTAGGAGGTGTAACTTATGATACATTTCATGAAGCTGCTAAACACCAAGGATTATTACTTGATGACACTATCTGGAAAGATACGATTGACGATGCAATCATCCTTAATATGCCCAAATAACTACGGCAACTTTTTGCATACATATGTGTGTTTGGATGTCCTTCTGCTGCAGACAAATTATGGGATGAGAATAAATCTCATTTTATTGAAGATTTCTGTTGGAAATTGCACCAAAGAGAAGGTGCCTGTGTGAACTGTGAAATACATGCCCTTAACGAAATTCAGGAGGTATTCACATTGCATGGAATGAAATGTTCACATTTCAAACTTCCAGACTATCCTTTATTAATGAATGCAAATACATGTGATGAATTGTATGAGCAACAACAGGCAGAGGTTTTGATTAATTCTCTGAATAATGAAAGTTGGCAGCCTTTCAGACTATAACTTCAGCCATCAAAGATCAAACTGTACACCCCAAATGCTTTTTCTTGGATGGTCCAGGTGGTAGTGGAAAAACATATCTGTATAAAGTTTTAATACATTATATTAGAGGTCGTGGTGGTACTGTTTTACCCACAGCATCTACAGGAATTGCTGCAAATTTACTTCTTGGTAGAAGAACCTTTCATTCCCAATATAAATTACTAATTCCATTAAATGAAAATTCAATTTTTAGACTCGATATAAAGAGCGAAGTTGCTAAAACCATTAAAAAGGCCCAACTTCTTATTATTGATGAATGCACCATGGCATCCAGTCATTCTATAAACACATTAGACAGATTACTAAGAGAAATTATGAATTTGAATGTTGCATTTGGTGGGAAAGTTCTCTTCTCGGAGAGGATTTTCGACAGTCTCAGTATTGTGCCGCATACTATGTGATCAGCCATAGTACAAACGAGTTTAAAGTACTGTGATGTCTGGGGATGTTTCAGAAAGTTGTCTCTTAAAACAAATATGAGATCAGAGGATTCTGCTTATAGCAAATGGTTAGTAAAACTTGGAGATGGCAAACTTGATAGCAGTTTTCATTTAGGAATAGATATTATTGAAATCCCCCATGAAATGATTTGTAATGGATCTATTATTGAAGCCACCTTTGGAAATAGTATATCTATAGATAATATTAAAAATATATCTAATCGTGTGATTCTTTGTCCAAAAAATGAGCATGTTCAAAAATTAAATGAAGAAATTTTGGATATACTTGATGGAGATTTTCACACCTATTTGAGTGATGATTGCATTGACTCAACAGATGATGCTGAAAAGGAAAATTTTCCCATCGAATTTCTTAATTTGGGAATGCCGTGTCATAAATTAAAACTGAAAGTGGGTGCAATCATCATGCTATTGAGAAATCTTAATAGTAAATGGGGTCTTTGTAATGGTACCAGATTTATTATCAAAAGATTACGACCTAACATTATCGAATCTGAAGTATTAACAGGATCTGCAGAGGGAGAGGTTGTTCTGATTCCAAGAATTGATTTGTCCCCATCTGACACTGGCCTCCCATTTAAATTAATTCGACAACAGTTTCCCGTGATGCCAGCATTTGCAATGACTATTAATAAATCACAAGGACAAACTCTAGACAGAGTAGGAATATTCCTACCTAAACTCATTTTCGCACATGGTCAGTTATATGTTGCTTTCTCTCGAGTTCAAAGAGCATGTGACATTAAAGTTAAAGTTGTAAATACTTTATCCCAAGGGAAATTAGTCAAGCACTCTGAAAGTGTTTTCCACTCTTAATGTGGTATACAGGGAGATATTAGAATAAGTTTTATCACTTTATCAGTCATTATTTGCATAAATGTTGTTTTTATATCATGAGTTTGTTATTGTTGTTATATCATTTTGTTATTGTTTATTTATTAATAAAATTATGTATTATTTTCATATACATTGTACTCATTTCCTTTTATCTCTCACACTTTTATTATAGAGAAAGGGAAAATAGCAATATTAAAATATTTCCTCTAATTAATTCCCTTTCAATGTGCATGAATTTTGTGCACCGGGCCACTAGTTAAATATATATTTTGCTTTGGATAATGTGGCCATTTTACTATGTTGACTATTCCAATCCATGAACATGGGATATTTTTCAATTTGTTGTGTATTAATTTCTTTTTAATAGTGATTTGAAATTTTCAGTATTAGATCTTTCATGTTCTTCATTAAGTTTATTCCTAGGTATTTTATTATTTGGTTGCAATTAATTGTATTTTTTTATTTCTTTTTCTGAAGTTTTGTTGTTGTTATACAGGAAGGCAATGGATTTTTGTGCATTGAATTTGTATCCCGCAACTTGACTGTATTTGTTTATTTTTCTAATAGTTTTTTTGGTATAGTCTTTAGGGTTTTCTATATACAGAATCATGTCATCCACAAAAAGTGACAGTTTGACTTCTTCCTTCCCTATTTGGATGCCTTTTATTTCTTTCTCTTGCCTTATTGCTCTGGCTAGGACTTCCAGCACTGTGTTGAATAAGAGTGGTGAGAATAGACCTCCTGGTCTTGTTCCTGATCTTAGAGGGAAAACTTCCAACTTTCCACCATTGAGTATGATATTAGCTGTGGGTTTATCAAATATGGCCTTTATTATGTTGTGGTACTTTCTTCTATTTCTATTTTATTGAGTGTTTTAATCATAAATGAATGTTGTATCTTATCAAGTGCTTTTTTTCTGCATATATTGATAAGATCATATGATTTTTGTCCTTTCTTTTGTTAATGTGGTGTATTATGTTGATTGATTTGCATATGTTGAACCATCCTTTTGCCCCTGGAATGAACCCATTTGTTTGTGATGTATTATTTTTGGATGTACTGTTGTATTTGATTTGCTAGTATTTTGTTAAGGATATCTGCATCTGTATTCATCAGAGATATTGGTGTGTCATTTTCTTTCTTTGTGTTTCTTTGCCAGGTTTTGGTATCAGGATTATATTGGCCTCATAGAATGTATTAGGAAGTATTACCTCTTCTTCAACTTTTGGAAGAGTTTGAAAAGGATAGGTTTTAAATCTTTGAATGTTTGGTAGAATTCACTGGTGAAGCCATCTGATCCTAGACTTTTATCTTGGGGGGAGGTTTTTGATGGTTGTTTAAATTTCCTCACTGCTGATTGGTTTATTTATTTATTTATTTATTTATTTATTTATTTTAATCCTCACTCAAAGATATTTTTCCATTGATTTTGAAAGAAAGTGGAAGAGAGAGAGAAATACAGAGAGAAATATTGATGTGAGAGAAACACCTCAATTGTTGCCTCCTGCACAAGCCCGGACCAGGGCCCAAGCCGGGAAGAGCCTGCAACCGAGGTATGTGCCCTTGACTGAATCAAACCTGGGACCCTTCGGTCCTCAGGCCGACGCTCTATCCACTGAGCCAAACCAACTAGGGAGTGATCAGTCTATTTAAATATTCTGATTCTTCATGATTTTGTCTAGGAAGGTTATATATTTCTAGGAGCTTATCCATTTCTTCTAGGTTATTGAATTTGGTGGCATATAGTCTTTCATAATATTCTAGTATGATCCTTTGTGATGTCTGTGTTGACTTCTCTCTCATTTTTTATTTTGTTTACATGGGTCTTTTCCTTTTTTCTTTAGTGAGTCTAGCCAGGGGGTTGTCAATTTTATTAATCTTTTCAAAGAACCAGCTCTGTGTTTTAATTTTTTGTATAGGTTTTTTGTTCTCTATTTCATTCAATTCTGCTCCAAATTTTATTTCTTTTCTGCTGACTTTGGGTTGCTTTTGTTCTTTTTCTAGTACTTTAACTTTTGCACTCGGATGTCGAGTGTGACTTGACACGGTTAACATTAGAATAAAGGAATCGAGAAAAAAGCAAGC